>NC_062224.1:37271201-37509464 GCF_902686445.1 Sciurus carolinensis
GTGTTCCAGGACTCCAGATGCCTGGGAAGAAGGAAGGTCATGGGCAGAGGTGGAGGTTTTGCAGACTGCTTGATGTGAGAGGCCATTGTGCCAGGCTGAGTGTGAACACCCAGGAGCATGTTGATATGCTCTACAGTTTGCACAGGACTGCAAGGGTCACACAGGATCACCAGTGAACTTGGACTTGAACATAGGGGAGTTTTGCTTCCTATTTCCAAGCCAGTTAATGTTGATCCAGGGACAGTAGGTCACCCTGACTGAGCTCAAATACTGCTGGGGATGGTGGAGGCTGCCTCCACACTTCTCTCTGCCTGCTGATCCCCACACAGGCTTACCTCAAGAAACCAGTGGGCAGCCTGCAGTTTTTCCTGTTGAACCAGGACACAGCACAAATCAAGGACACATTCACATTGTTGAGGAAGTGCAGGCAGAACTGGCTGTCCAGAAGAGCAGCAACCAATGGTTGTCCCTGAGCAAGGCCATCCTTCATGCCATGGCACAGCCAGCCTGCCAGGGTCACCAGCTCTTCAGGTGGTTGGAAGCAACCCTTGTGCTTCCTCATCAGCACCAGGAAATGCTTAATCCTTCCTAACACAGAGCTGATACTGTTGTGCCCAATGGCTCAAGACCCCACAAGGACCACCAGAGACCACGATCAATGCAAGCAGCAAAGAGTCATTTATTAGCAAGTTCGAACCTGGTCCTCTGCGTCCTTAACCAGTGATGCTAAGAGAGGCCCCGAGCCCTCGTTAGCAGGGTTTTTATAATGAAAGGCAAGCAGTTTTACAGTGTTCTTTTAATTGGTTAACATTTGAACAGCTAAACATTAGTCCTCCTCTGGTTGGGTCCGGCCAATCTATTTGATTCTCATTGGGTCCTGCCAGAACTGAAAGGTCCTAGTGGAAGAAGGGAGGAGGGAAGGGGTGAACTATGCAGGAGATGAGTCGGGGCTAAGCCCCGCTCCTGTCCTTGACAGAGAAGGTCTCCAGGCAACCGCACATTCCTCGGACAAATATCTCTTAACAAACTTGGTAAGCACAGGGGCCCAGCAGTCCTGTTTGTCCTTGAGACAGTTAGCAGCACAGATACCACTCTGCTCTCAACAATACTTCCTGTCTATCCACCTTCAGAACAAGTTTGTGATGTAGGTGTACCTGAGGCCAGGAACACCTGCACAGTAGGACAGTAAGATCTTACCTGAGAGAGGAGATGTTCATCACAACCACATAGATTTTCTTTGTGAACACCTACCTCATTAGTTACATCCTGAGGGCCTCTGTGCAAAGCTCTGAGCTCTTTGCTGTCTGCAACCATCTACCTGGGTTGAGTCTACCCTCTCCCCTTCAATCATCCACAGGCACACCCGGTCTTCATATTTCTCCATATCCCTCACCAAAGATGCTGAAAACTTTACCCTCATTCCGGGTGTGACCTCTGTTTCACCAGATGTCCTGGGCTTCCAGATGGGGTCCACCTGACTTCACATGTATACATGTGAAGCTTCTGCCAATACCAGCCCCCCTAGAATGATAGACATGTTTTCTGAATCATTGCTCTTACTGCAGAGCACCCTTACTAAAGAAGGAGCTCCCCACTTGGTGCCTGGGGCAATTTGCTGCTGTTGGATTTTCAGACAGAACATCTTACTGCTACCTAACTCAATTCCACAGAACACTTTCCTGAAAGTGAGGTTGTGGACATTCCGTTCCAGATGCAGGGACCTCAGCATGCCTGTGCTCCTTGGCTGTGGATCTGGATTGCTCAGATTCTCCCATGCTGGATACCAAGTGCCCTTTGATCCACAGCATGACTCATCTGTCCCTCAACTAAAAGGGCTCCAGAACTTCCAATCAGTGGGACAGAGACCACTCAGGAAAACATATTCCTCCTGCAGAGTACCAGCAGCTACGTGGGAGGACAGGGTTGGGTGCAGGTTGGATGAGACCCTTAAATTTGGAAAGAAAAGTTTTCTTGGACCATGCACTGAGGGGGTGTTGGGTGAAAGGAGACCAGAGGCCAGTGGGTTGCAAGCTCCCTGACTGCAGCAGACACTGTAAAGTGCCCCTACCTCTCTTGTTGCATTCTCCAAGCTGCAGCTCAATATCTGTGCTCAGGAAGGTTCGACCTTCTACATCATTGGTGTCCTTCCAAGGTTTCTGGCAAGTCTTCTCCCCACACCCAACCCAAGGATCTTCCTGGATCCTCCCATGGTGCCCATCCTTTCCAGATGTGGGACCAGCCAGACCTGGGAAGAGGTGCCAGACATGCAGAGCATGAAGAGCAAGTTGTGAACACTGCGAAGAATCCAAGCTTTGGCCAGTCCACATGGGGCTGGAGATGTGGGGCCTGAATGGGGCCTCAGGAAGGAGGAAGCTTGACCTGGTCAACCCCCCTACCTTTGCCATGCTTCACTAGTCATGTTCCTTTTCTGCAGGGCCTGGCAAGAGGATGCCTCTGCCCATACCTGAGGACTGTCCTGTGAGGGCTGCATCATTCCACCCTCACTGTCCAAAAATGTATGATGCACTGTCTTAGAATCTGTGAGGCTTGGGTGCCTGGAGATGATGCTATAAGGGATTCCAAGTCTGTTGGGCAAGAAATGTATGCAAGGCTCATGCAAAACCCATGGGAAGAGAAAAACAAGCACTGTGAACTCAGGAAGCATCTGAATGCAGTCCCTGTGTCTGTTGAAGAAATCATTAATACACCATGGTGTCAAGGACTGGCTTCTGGAAACCTGTTATACTTAGGTTAGGGTTTGGGTTGCTGTAATTCAGAATTCAAATAAAAGGTGTGTTGCAGGACAGTGATGGGTAGTGGCCAAAGTGAAATTGTTGTAGGATATTTGAAGAGAAATGAGACACCTGGTATGGCAGCAGGAACCAGTGTTTTTATGTACCAGCACTCGCTCAGTGGATTCTTATCCAGAGGGTGAACCTTTGGCACAGGGAGCATACCCTTGTAAAATTTTGTTAGTTTCCCTTTGCACACTAGTTCTCAGTCTCCTGTATGAGGTAACTGATATTCCCTGTTGAGCATTCTATTTCTGTACTAAGTGCAGCACCAGTGTCCCAACTGAAATGTGGAAGGATCACAATGAGAGTCATAGTGCCATCTTATCTTTTCTTTCACTATGAGAACATCTCTACCCAAAGTAATTTAGATATGCAGAGAGAAGTTACATAGGTTACATAGCTATACCTTGATACCCCTGGGAAATACATTTTCATGAATGGATGTTTGCATTCTTTTTCCTTCATTTACTTTTCATAAGAAAACATTTTCCAGGTCTTTATCTTTAGGCTTCTTTTCAAGGGATGGAAAGAGAAAACAGAAACACATAGTTGAGGTGAGGTATGTCAAGTTAATCACTGACCCAGCCTATTGGTGGAGTCACTCTGACATAGTGAATAACTAGTGGGGAAACATTATCTGTAAATTGCTCACTCGGAAGGAAAACTTTCCTGGGTAGCCGTCACCAGACAATTGGTTGCATTAACTACCAACCAATTTAGAAGCTAAACAATCCAAGTGCCCACATTATTAATCTGGAATGAGCTCAACACATTTTATTATTTTACGTCATTGATATAAAATCTGTTACTTTTTTGGTTGCCGTTTATTCAATATAAATAAAAAATATAAAATATCCCTGGGCCAGAGGTTACTGATTATAAAACATTTCCTTTGACCCGCCCATCCTGTCTCTGAACCCATGTGAAAACACTTCCCAGAGGCCCTGCACCTTTGACTTCCCTTGACTGTGGCCTCCAAAGCCTGCATTCAACTCCAATTATTAGGTGTTGGTGGGGGTGGGAGTGTTGTGTTATTTATTCTGGCCCCAAACTCCAGGGCTCAAGGGATCTACCTGCCTTTGGTACAGAGAATACACTTAGCAGAGAAGTGAAGAACAGGCTGCGAATGTAACAAACAAATGTTTACTGCAAAGCAAAGATTATAAAGTAACAGACTCCTGCCCAGAACAGGGTAGTCAACAGAAAAATTACTGACTTGTTCTCTTCAGAGGTTTCTTCCTCTTTCTATCACCTCCCCATCCACACTCCCCATCTTATCACTCACTGATACCAACAAGCTCACATGTTCTAGTCAGCTTGTTCACTGCTATGACTAAATAATCTGACCAGCACAATTATAGAGGAGGAAAGGCTTATCTGAGAGCTCATGACTTCATAGAAGGCCAGCTCCATTCCTTGAGGACCAAGTTGAGGTTGAACATCATGTTGGAAGAGTGTGGCAGAAGGAACCAGCTTGCATCATCAGGAAGCACATAGAGACTCCACTCTCCAAATACAAAATATATACCCCATAGCCATGCCCCGACTCCAACCTGATCCAGCCACGCCTTACCACATCCCATCAGGAATGAATTCACTGGTTGGGTTGTTGTGCCCAAAGGCTTGAGATCCCACAAGGACCACCAGAGACCATGATCAATGCAAGAGGCAAAGAGTCATTTATTAGCGAGTTCGAACCCGGTCCTCTGCGTCCTTAATCAACGACGCTAGCAGAGGCCCCGAGCCCTCGTCAGCAGGGTTTTTATAAGGAAAAGCAAGCAGTTTTACAGTGTTCTTCTAATTGGCTAACATTCGAACAGCTAAACCTCCCCTGGTTGGGTCCGGTCAATCTATTTGATTTTCATTGGGTCCGGCCAGAACTGGACGGTCCTAGAGGAAGAAGGGAGGAGGGAAGGGGTGAACTATTCAGGAGCTGAGTCGGGGCTAGGCCCTGCTCTCGTCCTTGACGGATAAGGTCTCCAGGCAACTGCACATTCCTCGGACAAATGTCTCTTAACAACCTTGGTAAGCACAGGGGCCCAGCAGTCCTGTTTGTCCTTGAGACAGTTAGCAGCACAGATACCACCCTGCTCTCAACATCCCCCCTTTCCAAGAACATTTAGAGAGCCAATCTTGGGTCTCTACTGTTCTAATTCTTGCTGCTTAATGGGCTGATATTGGGCCTTTAGCACCATTAGCTGTACTGTATTTATTTTATCTTTAACAAAAGCAATTAACTTATTGATTATACAAGGTCCTATAGTTAAAGCTAGTAACAACAACATTAGGGGTCCCACTGTAGTGGACACCAGAGTAGTTAACCAAGGGGAAAAATTGAACCAGGATTCAAACCAGTTCTGACTAGCTTTCCATTCTTTCTTTCTGTTTGTTAGTCCTTCTCTGACTTTTGCCATGGATTCCCTCACTACTCCAGAATGATTAGCATAAAACCAACATTTTTCTCCCAGAGCTGCACATAGACCTCCTTGCTTACAGTCTTTAAAGTCAGGTAAATTTGGTAATTAATGAGCTCCGGAGATCCTTGACATTTTATTCTTCCAGGGGCAGTCTCCAACTTCCAAAGGCAGATGGCTTCATGGCTTCATTTCCTCAAATTGACCCGATTCCCTATTTCTACACTAACTACCTGTTTTTATTCTAACTTCATTTACCCCTCTAATACTAGGAACTCCTTCACTGCTGTAGGGAAAATGGGCGATGACCAATCTGACTTCTTCGAGCTGGAAGTGGGCAGCGTGGGGCAAGCAGTTTGGAGTTCCCTTTTTAAAATCGGGTCAACTGAGGGGTCCAAGGTAGAAGTCTGGTTGGGGAAGAGCAGGCTGTAAACTCATCTGGGGGTAGGTGCTTCTATGATAGAAGAACAAAAAGACATGAGTACTGAAATGAAATTAGTACAAAGTAAATGTTGCAGCATCTGGAGCATGCCACTGAGTATCATGAAAATGACAGAAGTTAATCTCTCACCAGGAGGTGGAAGAACTGAGAAATTGTTCCCATAACTAGACCTAGCAAAGGCTGGAAAGGACAAGGCCTTTATTTGAGAACTTTAACATTGTCCAGGTTATCAGGAATGTAAACACAACATGTAACTTTTAATGTCATAGATATCCCCAAAAATATAGTTAAGCTACTTAATGTCATCTGATTTTTGTAAAATATTCCTTTATTGGTATAACCTGTGTTTAGTAGAGAGCTCTATACTTCTGTTACTTAGGGCTAGGTAATCATACGAGCAAACATAGATCAAGTCTACCTGTATAGCTTAGGAAGGTCTGTAGGCCTTAAACTGACTAAAAACTTCTGACTCTGGCAGTTTCTCTTGATAGTTATCAGGCACATTTGCTGAAGAATCTTTCTTTCATTTGTAGCTTCCAGTTTTTATTCTAGTGGACTAACACAAGTGTACATCTTAAGTTACATTTAACTGTTATTTCTCTTAAATGCCCAAGAATGGCTATATTTTGGTTTTAACTGTTTTGCTGGGTGTCCAAGACCAAGCTGGTCAAATTGACCTGGTTCCTGTCTTGTTAAAGAGTCAGCTGAGTTCCCACAGGGGCCACTCGTAGAGAACTTAAGAGCAGCTTCTTAGCTCCACCAGTGCCATTGGTTAGGCAGGGTCTCCTTGATGAGGTGACTTCCTTTGGAAGCATTAGGGGTGTCTCCTTTTTTTCCATGACCCTCCTCTGCAGCAGATGCACTGAGCGATTCTCATCCTCTAGTCTCAACAATCTCCTTGATCAGGAGGTTGTGTGACACAGAGTTGCAAAGCTCCTTAGAGAAGTTCTCTTGTTCGTGGGTTCAGGCTGACTGAGGACAAAAGATCCAAATACTGGCCTATCTTGCCTTCTGTATTTAATTTCAATCTCTAAGTTTGATCTTAATCATCCAGCAAGCCAGTTTCACCAGTCATAAAGTAAGAGTACTGGGCTTTAAATTTAATGTCCATAACTTTGCAGTTATTTACCCTTTTATCTAACTGGAGTCTGCATTAGTTCTGGAAATTACCACTATCTGTTCTGATATCTGTTACCACTATCTGTTAGGTGATGGCTTATTATCACAAGTTACCTAGGTTGCGTGTTCTTGAAGCAGCTACTTCTGCAAAACATTAACAGGTAACAGTTTTACAAAATGAAATTAGCAAGAGTAAAAATATATTCTGCTTGTATAATAGCTATCTTGAATTTTGACTGAGAACCACATTATATTTTCTATTTGAGATCATAGTAATTTTACAACAAAAAACCAATCTTTTAATTATAACTTTAAATAAGCTGAAGTCTGACTTATTTTGGAGTCACTCTAACATGCAGTAAGGTGGGAGGCAGAGCCTTATCTCAGGTAAGGCGTGACTCTTTATAGATCTTAAGTGTTCTAATCCTACAACTAATTTTTGCCCCTTTTGCCATGACCAGCACAACTAATTTTTGCCCCTTTTGCCATGACCAGCATGACCAAATTTTCAAGTTCAGTGAGGGTCAAAGGAGTATTAGAAAATAAAGGTTTATAAACACAGATTGTGAAGATTAAGCTGAGATCAGATGGAGCTCTATTCTCTGATGGAAATGCAGACCTAAAGAGTTATGTTAGCAATCTTTATACATGTCTTATTATTTTAGAGACTATGTAAGCATTATTCTTTGTTTTCAGGAGAGTTACAGAGACTAGACCATCTACATAACTTTTCCCCACAGCTGCAAAGTGCAATGTTAGGAACTCTGTGTAGCTCTCAAAGAAGTCCACTGTTCAAAGTTACTGTAAGGTGGGCAGGAACTAGAGAAGGGAACTGATGAAACACTGGTTATCTAACAAAACAATTTCTTTCTGCCCAAGAACTGTGTGCCTGATATCAATGTAAGAGCTGATAGGACTCCTGTACAGAGCCTCCCCAGGGAGGCTACTGCCACAGCAGTTAGGCATCTTGTGCTCCTACACAGGAACACTCCCAGGCACCAGGCATGCTACAGTCATGAAGTCAGGGACCCCAATCTCAGTCATTGTTGTCCCATTTTTGCTATTGAGCATTATACTCTTTCTTAAATGTCATTTTAAGAAGTTTACATGTATTGATTTCTGAGTCCCTATGAATATTAGTTAACACAGTCTAACATTATATCCAGAACAGGAATCAATCAAAGAAAGGCTGAGAGAGCTTTTAACTTTTCTTTTGTGTAGCAAAGTGCTTTCACCTTCTACAATATGAACCTTTAAACAAATCAGGCTGTCACTAACTTTTACATGTATATTTACATTTAAATTTGAAGTTCTTTATCTCAGTGTAAAAAGTAACAAATTTTACACGTACCCCATTGATAGCAGGTCCTATAATAGAACATTAAATGATAGAAATAAATCCCCAATTAAAATTTACTCTTTATAAGTTTAAGATTACCATTACAGACAAGTTTAATCTGGAGAATAGCAGCTTGATAAATTTCCTGCTTTAAAAACTTGTATACCTGGAAAATATGAATACATTTAATATACAAGGAGTGACCATTTCACAGTTACCTTGACACTTTTTTTTCTTACCAAATTTAGTTTTTAAAGAAAAATTTAGACTCTGTAACATAGTACAATACTCTTAACAGTTGTTTAACCATAATTGTATAAACCCCAATTTTTAAGACTAATTGTTCTAAAGAATAAAACTTAATAGACACAAAGTTAAGAGTAAATTAGTGTTTCTAAGAAATCCTTGTTATTTTACCATACATTTTAAACTTTGGCTTATATCAGAACATTAGTATTTCACCTTAGGAAAAATCTTAAATAGCTTTAGCTGTCTCACATACACACAACCAACTTAGTTACACACAGACTTGTTGAAACTTGCCCTTTACTTACACACAGACTTTCTTAGCACTTACTTAGACCCTCATGTATTCCATCACACAGGCACTTTCTTACCCAGAAACATTTTTTTTTCCTTTTTATTAAATATATTTCCAAACCCAGAACCTTTTATTCTCTCTTCCCTACCTGTTGACCCCTTTCTGTTCACATTCTGAAACAACTCTAACTGAAACACAGTGAAAGGGGAGATGGTAGCTCTAAATCCAAGTCTAAGAGCTCCTTGGAGCTTTGCAGAACTGGAGGGGGAGCAGGGGGAAGTGGTAAGGGAGCAGATGGAACACTCACTCTCCGAGTTGAGGTTTTATCTGTTAGAACATAACTCTTAATAACCTTGTTTTTAGTAATGACACAAAGCAATTTTTAAACTCTTTTTAATTTACCAACCTATGAAAACACCAATAATGTTTAAGTATGATACCCCATGGAATTTGAGGAGTTAAGAGTACCTGATGTTATTTAACAATGAACATTTTAATTTTGTATATTAATCAGATGTCACCAACAAACACATTTGAGTAATCCCATACATGTTAACTCTAATTCACTTATTTTGTAAAAACCAAGAAAGCAGGCAGGTGTCCTGAACAGTATTTGCTGTCTTTTTCCTGTTGAAGAAAAGTCCTAGAAACAATTGATATTAGACATTGTTTAACATCAACATTCCATTAGTTTGACCACCTAGAGACTTATGAGTTATTTTCAAAGACATTTTACTTTTATTAGTTTACCCAATTTGAATTGAACCTTTAAATCATGTGAATAAAAGTATTTGGATCCATTTTTAAATTTTAATTTTAGGAGCACTCAGTTTTGATAAGACCTTGTAACTTTATCTCCATTGCAATGTAACAGATGTTCAAAAACTCTAGTTGAATAAAAAATAGAACTGATCAAAAGAAAATCATTAACCTAGGTATGCAAGATCAAAATTATGAGCTCAAAAATACAGCATTAAAGAAAAACAAAACAAACGAAGAATCCTAGAAAATAAGTTAGTTCTATGTACCAGCCCAGAAGTTTAAAACGGACACCTTTTTTTTTCTTTTCTTTTCTTCAGGTTACCCCCCCCTTCCCGCTGAGCAGGCTTTGACAAGGCCAGGCAGAGGGGAGGGAGGATTACCCAGGACTTTTTAACCCTTTTTCTTCCTGGTTGAGAAATCAGGTTAGGTTTGAATGCAGAAGATCACAAAACATTATTTCTTACTACTTTTGAGGAATGGAGCTGCTGAGCTCTCTGCCTAGAGGGATTGGAGTAAACAAATCTCTCAGGAACAAGGAGAAGGACTGTAAAAGTACCCTGCAATGAGTATCCCTAAGCCTAAGATCGGATTAACACAATGAAGAATTTAATAGAAGGCAAGAGTAAAGACCATATAGTACAATACACAAACAGACAGACACATAGCATGCTAAATCAAAAATTGGCTAGCTGGTATTTTGTAGTTTCCCAGGTGCCATACAAAGCCCAAATGGGACAAAGAGTTAACCAGATGCGGCCAGTCGTCCGAATGCAATACTGAAGCTGCTCAGAAGCAGCGCAGACGCTGTTCAGAAGTGACAAATTCACCCAGAATGCAGCACAAACTGCTCAGAGTGCAGCACAAGCTGCTCAGAAGTGACAAATTCACCCAGAATGCAGCACAAACTGCTCAGATGTGACAATAATGTCACCAGATGCGATGACTCGCCAGAATGCAGCACCAACTGCTCAGATGTGACAATAATGTCACCAGATGCGATGACTCGCCAGAATACAGTACCCACTGCTCAGATGTGACAATAATGTCACCAGATGCGATGACTCGCCAGAATGCAGCACCCGCTGCTCAGATGTGACAATAATGTCACCAGATGCGATGACTCGCCAGAATGCAGTGCCCACTGCTCAGATGTGACAATAATGTCACCAGATGCGACGAATCGCCAGAATGCAGCACCCGCTGCTCAGATGTGACAAATGTCACCAGATGGGTCGAGGGGACGTCTCCCGAGACCCTGCTGGGGTCCTATAGCGCGTCCGCCAGGACTGTGCCAGCCCAGAACCAGAGCCTGCAGGCAATTCAGACCAGAAAACACACGGCAATGCCTTACTCACCGGTGGAAGATGTCACTTATGACTCTATGATCAGGTGTCTGGGTGGGCTTGGGGATCCCGGACGAGCCCCCATATGTTGTGCCCAAAGGCTTGAGATCCCACAAGGACCACAAGAGACCATGATCAATGCAAGAGGCAAAGAGTCATTTATTAGCGAGTTCGAACCCGGTCCTCTGCGTCCTTAATCAACGACGCTAGCAGACGCCCCGAGCCCTCGTCAGCAGGGTTTTTATAAGGAAAAGCAAGCAGTTTTACAGTGTTCTTCTAATTGGCTAACATTCGAACAGCTAAACCTCCCCTGGTTGGGTCCGGTCAATCTATTTGATTTTCATTGGGTCCGGCCAGAACTGGACGGTCCTAGAGGAAGAAGGGAGGAGGGAAGGGGTGAACTATTCAGGAGCTGAGTCGGGGCTAGGCCCTGCTCTCGTCCTTGACGGATAAGGTCTCCAGGCAACTGCACATTCCTCGGACAAATGTCTCTTAACAACCTTGGTAAGCACAGGGGCCCAGCAGTCCTGTTTGTCCTTGAGACAGTTAGCAGCACAGATACCACCCTGCTCTCAACAGGGTTAAGACTCTCACAACCCAATAATTTCTCCTCTGACACTTCCTGCATTGTCTCACATGTGAGCTTTTGGGGGACACCTCACATCCAACCATAACACCATGTATCTTTGTTGGTCTTTCTGTTGGATTTCCACTTCATGTCCACAAGCACTTCTGTTAGCTAAGCAGTTGACCTTCTTGGCAAACCATCTTACTCTTGCTATCTGGACCTGAACCTGCCCCTGCCTTCCTACTTCACCATCCTGTCCTGGCTGCACATGCAGTTCTAAATCTCCCTCACATCTGCCCTTGATCCAGCAACTGCCCAGACATGGCCTTGCACCCTGAGTCACTCCCATGGGCCTGGCAAGGAGCATCCAGGAAGGTGCCAAGTCACACTTCTCACTGCACCACAGCCTGCAGCTCACAAGTGCCTTGTTAGTCCTGCCAACTGTGGCATACCCATGGGCCTGGGGATGTACAACTCTGTTTCTCTCTTTTGGGCTTGAGCTCTGAGGATATTGAGGAATTCTGGGAAACAGGAGAAAAAGACTTAAAAGGGTAGAGGTAGGGAACACCAGGAAGCCTGTTGTTCCACCACAGAGGAGCCATTCCTGCCTGGCTTGGTTTCTCCTCAGTTGTGGGAGCCAATCAGATCCTTTGGTCTGAATCCCTTCTGCTGAGTTTTGGACTGATGAGGCAGTTGATGAGGGCCCTTTTTTTTCTGCCTGTGGTTCCTGGGAACCCAGGAGAAGCAGGAGTGTCTATGAGCATGCCTCATGCCACAATCCCTACCCCTTCCATTCCAGTCTACCTATGTTGACCCTGCAGACCAGGGAAGCTCTCCTGGTACCCAGATGCCCATCGGGTTCACCCCTTCCCAGTGTCTGATGGTGTGGCCTGTTCAGTGACCCCACTGAAACAATATTCTCTTGGGTACATGGTATGCACTCATGGAGAGCTCTGGGGAGGCTAAAACTGTGTCCGGCTTCCTTGGGGATGTGCCCCGCATCACACATCACTCGGGGAACCTTACGCCTTTCAGAAACACCAGCCAGGATGAGGAGCTGTCCTGCAGGGGAGCTGATGAGGGACCTAGGTGCAGCATGTAGCTTCTCAGGCAAGACTGTCCACTCCACTTCCTCCAGACCTTGTGCAGGAACCACTCTGCCTCAGCTGCCTTGTTCTTGAGCAGGTTCTGGTTCTGCTTGTACTGAGTCAGCTGTTTTCTCCACCATGTGGGCTAGTGCTTCTCCCACGGTGTGGCTGCACCCAGGGCTTCCCCTTGTGTTTCAGGGCCTCTAGCTGCAGGCATGCATTGATGCAGATCAACACACAGTCCACCTTGCTCAACCTGGTGGTCCATTTCATCTTGGTCTCCAGATCATGGACCCGCCCTGTGTCCTGCTCCCCATTCAGCTCTTCTAGTGGGCCTTGCTGTGACTGCTGGCATTACAGCACCTGCAGGCAGTTCTGGAGAGTCACTGGCATGACTTTCCCTTCATTTTCTGCACTGGGCCTTGCTGGCAGGTCTCCACCTTAACAACGATGGCCGCCAACTCCCATTTTCCATGTAGGCCACCTCCGGGGCAACCTGGATACCTCCTTTATCTTTGTTTCCTTCTTCTTTGTTGTCCCATCAGGACCCTTTTGGTCCAGCTCCTGCTTTCTCCATTGCCTTTGACCCCAAGTCAGTGCAGAATCCCTAGTTGGCAGAAATGAATGGGCTGAGGTGGAATGGTGCACAAGCTCCATGAGTCACCTGATCAGCAGATCCAGGAATCCTGTCGGTGGTGTTCCCTGCAGCAGCTTCACCCACAGAGTCTCATGGAGAAGATGGTGCTGCAAGGGCTGAGTCAGGTGCTAGCAGATGGGGGTTCAACACAATGCCCAGGCTGTGTGTCAGCAGTCTGACTGGTGAACTGAGGACTGTGAAATACAGCTTAGCAAATTTTCAGCTTTGTGCCTGGCTGTGGAGCCAGAGCTGAGTTGCCAGCTGAGTTGTTTACCTGCAATTTAAATTCTGACCTGATCTGAAAGCTTCTGGACATGCATCAAGGACCCAGGCCCACATTTCAGGTTTAGGACTGCCCACATACTTCTCCTGATCAGCTCTGAGATACTGACCTGGCATGGTGAAGTTGGAGGCACAGTCTGCAGTCAGGGTAGTCCCTACCTATTATGACTCTGGGTGGAGGTGACCCAGCCACCACGACCATTTCACACTAGACTTACCCCTGATGATGGTGGATTCTTGGAAATCTGGAGGAGGCTCACACACCTCTCTTCCATTGCCTTCCTGCCTGGCCTCTTTAGGCTCCATAGTCACAGTGTGGCCGATACAGTGGTGTCTAACTTGACTTGAATACAGATATATAAACACTTCTTATTTCATCTGATCATTGATGGCGGTTTCCTTCATTGTCCTCTTTTTAGCCAAAAGAAACAGATGCTGGCCATCTGAATGAGGCTGGTCCTGATGATAACTACAGGCCCAGGAGTACACTTCCCTTCATCCTGTTGGCTACAGAGAGAGCAGGTGGGAATGTTCAGTATATCCCTAACCCCTGAAGTCCAGGGAACCCTCATTTTGTCCCTCTACCTGCTCACCTGCATCCCTTTCTTTACAGAAAGACCTCATCAGAGGAAGTGGGATCCAGCCTCCTGCTGTGGACCACAGCCTCAAGCTAGGTCACAAAGGTAAGTCGTGTCTTTACCTGTCCTTTCTCTGGACAATATTCGGGCTCTTTGCTTTATTAGGTATCAGATAGATCCTGGGCTCTGAGTAAAGATGTTGGACAAATCACTGGATCTCAGCCTTCTTTCTTGTCTGGGAAATGGGGAAGCGCCTAACCCTAGATGGTGGAAGGAGAGCCCCAGGGCAGAAACTGGGGCACTGCAGGTGTTTGCTGCAGTCAGATCTAGCTCCTGCATGGGCCAAGAGGAAGGGTTCTGAGTCCCAGTTCTACATTGCCTGGTTCTGTAGACCAAGACCCATGACAGGGCTCTAGGTGAGGAACAGTGACAGAAAGAACCTTGGGGCTGGCTAACACAGACTAAATCCCAGTGTGTGGAACTCAAGATGCAGGGCCTGTGTAGCCCCATCCCTCCACAGTGTCCTACCAGACTGCCCAGGAGTAGTGGGGAGTGTTACCAGTGATCAGCTCCACTTCCGGTGCAGTCTCTTGATTTATTTCATAAAATCTTAAGCCTGGGAAGAAAAACCTGTGGATAGAATATGTGTCCCATTTTGGATCCAGGACATGTGGTTACAATTTTTTTTTTCTGTCAGGGACCAAGAGGAAGTTCTAATTCCGAGAACGTTCAATAAGCGGCATCCCAGGGAACATTTTGCAGTTGCCTTGCCCTGCGCAGACACCCTTCAGCTGGCGGCTGACGGATTCGCGGGGCGTGCCCCTCCCCGCTCCCGGCTGATAGTTCTAACTATCAGAGAAGCGCCGTCCCTGCTTCTCTTCTGGGATTTCACCTTCCCGCCGGCTCGAACTCATCTTCCCGCCGGTGCGAACTTGCACCCTATCAGGAGCCCAATAGAAGAACACAGCCAACCAGCCTGCGCCTCGTCATACCCCTCATTCCCTCAGCATATAAATACCTGTGTGAACAATAAAAATTTGCAGCTTGATCAGAACTCCTGTCTTGCTGTCACTCCTTGTGTCTCTTTTCCCTTCATTCCTTCTCTCTCAGGTTCGGCATCCCCATTGATGTCCCGCAGGTCAAGACAGTTGGCGCCCAACGTGGTTGACTGGAGCCTTTGCCTGAGAAGCAAACACCGTCCTCCAGGGAAGCCTTTGCCAAGCAGGATTCGTGATCACCTTGGCTAACGCCACCGAGAGTCAGATCCAGGAGGAGAGTGAGGCCGGCACAAGGTGAGTGGCACACCATGGGACAAGCAGTTTCGTGACACAATTTGTTTCTGTCGGGTCTCAAGGAGGCCCTCAAGACTTGGGGAGCACGTGTTAAGAAAAAGTACTTAAAATTATTCTTTTCATACATAGAGGATTTGTGTCCTTGGTTTCCCCTCCAGGGTACCATTGACGGTAAATGGTGGCTCAGAGTAGGAGACTGCCTCAAAGATTATTACGAGACTTTTGGTCCTCAAAAGGTGCCAGTCACCACCTTTTCTTATTGGAATTTAATTAATGAGATTCTTAAAAGTTCGCCCTTTGACAGTGGTACTTTAAAACTTGTAAAAATTGGGGAGCAGGCGATGCAATCCACCTCTCACTCCCCCTCGGCATGCCCTTCGGTTAGTATTCAAATGCCCCCTACTCAGCCTTCTCAGGACCCTGGGACCCTCCCAGATCCCACCTTACCAAAGGAGTCCCCTAAAAATCCCCCTAAGATTTATCCAGTTTTAAATCCCCATGATGAGTTGAACCCAGAGGATGAGGCTACCCTAGAGGAGGCAGCAGCTGGATACTATTCTCCAGACCTGCCACCTCTTAAAAATCCACCTCCCTCTTATATACACCATGCCTTTTGTGCTCCGGCCCTTTAGGGACCTACTGCTCCCCCCCCAGACATTTTTTCCATGCTTCCCTTGCCTAATCTAACTCCTTTACGTGAGTCTCTCCATCATTGGCGGGAACAAATCCAACTTTTAAAAGAACTAAAAGCCCTTGATGCCAAACTTTGCTCACTAGCCTTGGGCACGGAGTTAGCACAAACTGGCCCAAGACCCTTTAATACTCGTAGGGTGAAGCCGCGTGGTCAGCCCGTTCTTGCCTTTCCAGTTACTCGCAGTCAAGCAGATCAGCCCGCACAGACTGAGGCAGAGGGTCTAGAAGGAGGTCAGGGAAAGGAATCAGGGGACGAACAAGAGGTAGAACCAGAGGGAGAACAAGAGGAGGACCAGGAATCAGGGGATGAGGAGGAGCCCACCTCTGGACAGAGTGGAGCCCTTGGTTCTTATAAAAGACTGAGCCTCTGCTTTCTTGAAAGACTTAAAAAGGCTTGTGCTCAGTATGGCCCCACTGCACCTTATACACTGGCCTTGCTAGAAATCCATAGTACACAATGGCTTACCCCTAATGATTGGAAATTTTTGGCCCGAGCCACCTTCAGTGTGGGTGACTACCTGTTATGGAATGCAGATTTTAAGGAATACTGTCGGGAAACTGCTCAAACAAATTCAACCAAAGCTTCCTCTAAATCCTGGACCTATGTTAAGCTAGTGGGCAATGCGCCATTTGATACTAACCCTAAACAGGTGCGCTTCCCTACTGGGCTCCTAGCACAGGTTCAAACTGCTGGTTTGCATGCTTGCAGATGGCTCCCTCAAAAGGGCTCGGCCACCACCTCCCTAGTAAAAATTCATCAGGGTCCTGACGAGCCTTACAGTGACTTTGTTGCCTGGCTTAATCTAGCTGTGGAGCACTTACTTGGACCAAGTGAAAATGAGAGCTCCTTTGTAAAATATCTTGCCTTTGAAAATGCCAACCCAATATGTCAAGATGTTCTTCGGCCCCATAAAAATAAAGGGGAACTTTCTGACTTCATTAGGCTGTGTGCCGGGGTGGGAGCGGCCCATGCCATGGGTCTTGCCATTGGCACCGCCTTCACCAAGGCCCTTCACAACCATGGCCCACGTACTTGCTTTACTTGCAAACAACCTGGCCATTTTGCGAGAGAGTGCCCAACAGGGAGAATGGGTCAAAGACCCATATCTCCTCAAACAAGGGCTAAACCACCTCCGCTCACCCTTTGCCCTAAATATGGTAAAGGTTGCCACTGGGTCAAGGAGTGTAGATCCAAGACAAATGCCCTTGGACAGCATATCCCCTCTTGATTCTCGGGAAACTCCTCTCGGGGCCAGTCCTTGGCCCCGACCGCCCGCAGAACAAACCCAGGGGCAATAAGGTTTGTTCCCTCTCAGACTCCCAACCCAATCCAGGCACCCTGTCCTTCTCCACAATCACCTCCCTCCAACACACTACCCCAGGCAGCGCAGGATCGGACCTCTGTGCCTCCACCGATACAGTATTAGACTCTGTGCAAGGACCCCAAATAATACCCACTGGGGTTGTAGGCCCCCTTCCACCTCGTATGTGTGCTCTTATTCTTGGGAGAGCCTCTACTATCTTAAAAGGTGTTCAGGTTTTTCCTGGCATCATTAATAATGATTACACTGGAGAAATTAAATACTGGCCACAGCTATTAACGGAATGGTGGCCATCCCTGCAGGAACAAGAATTACACAATTAATACTCCTTCCCCTCAATTCAGGAAACACTCCCGCCACCCAAAATTCACCACAAAACACAACCTCCTTAGGTTCCTCTGATGTGTATTGGGTCCAACCTATCTCCCACAAAAGACCCACTCTTACCTTATTTATTTAAGGAAAGAAATTCCAGGGAATCTTAGATACTGGTGCGGATGCCACAGTTATTTCTCAAAAATATTGGCCATCAGGATGGCCCCTCACCTCATCGTTAACTGACCTCAAAGGAATAGGACAATCAAAAAATCCCCTAGTCAGCTCTAGGGCTCTCAATTGGACTAACAAGAAAGGAAATAAAGGAACTTTTACTCCCTTCGTTGTTCCTGACCTCCCTGTTAACTTATGGGGACGCGGTATTTTGAGTCAAATGGAAGTTATTCTTGCTAGTCCCAACTCTATAGTTACTCATCAGATGCTTCGTATGGATTTTGTCCCTGGTACAGGCCTTGGGAGGCTAGGACAAGGACAGGTTGAGCCTGTACAGCCCATACAAAAAACAGACAAATTTGGACTTGGGTATTCGGATTTTTAGTGTCGGTCCCTGACCCTCCTGTACCCCATGCAGACAAAATTATTTGGGAAATTCAAACTCCTGTGTGGGTGGATCAGTGGCCCCTTACCCAAGAAAAATTAGAGATTGCCTCCATGTTAGTGCAGGGACAGTTGACAGCCGGCCATGTGGAACCCTCAACCTCACCCTGGAACACTCCTACTTTTGTTATTAAGAAGAAATCAGGCAAATGGCGCCTTTTACAGGATTTGCACGCTATCAATAAGGTTATGTGCCTGATGGGGGCACTACAGCCAGGCATCCCTACACCGGTAGCTATTCCTAGGGACTATTATAAAATGATCATCGACTTAAAAGATTGCTTTTTTACTATTCCTTTACATCCTGAAGACAGACCCTATTTTGCTTTCAGCCTCCCCTGCAACAATTTTCAGGGCCCTATGCAAAGATTTCAATGGAAGGTCCTTCCCCAGGGTATGGCTAATAGCCCTAGTCTTTGCCAAAAATATGTTGCTCAAGTGGTACACCCTGTGAGAGAGCAGTGACCACAAGCTTATATATTACATTATATGGATGATTTGTTAATTGGTGCACCTAATACCTATGATCTTAACAATTGTTATTTGGATCTCTATAAGGCCCTCACTGCCTTGGGACTACAGATAGCTCCTGATAAGGTTCAGACACAGGACCCCTATACCTACTTGGGCCTCAAACTTCAAACTAATCAAATTCAAATCCCTAATATACAATTGCGTGTGGACCATCTCCACACTCTTAATGATTTCCAAAAATTACTAGGGGATATCCAATGGCTAAGACCATATTTAAAACTACCTACCTATGTTCTTTTGCCTCTTAATGATATTCTAAGGGGAAATTCTGACCCCTCTTTTCCTCGAGAGCTTACTCCCAAGGGATGGCAAGCATTAAATCAAGTCACAGAAGCCATCGCTCAACAATTTGTTACACAAATATCTTATAACCTTCCTTTGGTTTTGGTTATATTACACACCCCTCATACACCCATGGGACTATTCTGGCAGCGGGATCCACGTTTTAAAAATAAAGAATGCCCCTTGCTTTGGGTTCATTTGCCTGCCACATCCTCTAAAGTTATTGCTGTCTATCCTGCTCAGGTAGCTTCTATCATTATTAAAGGTTTCCTGCTTTCTCGACAACATTTTGGCAAAGACCCTGATAGCATTTTGATTCCATACACTAAGGATCAGACCCAATTTCTACTACAGACAAGGGATAAATGGGGTATTGCCCTATCAGGCTTTTTGGGAACAATTGATAACCACCTTCCCAATGACCCCCTTTTGCATTTTGCTCAATTACATCCATTCATTTTTCCTTGGGTTACTCGGAAGGCTCTTATTCCACAAGCTCTTACTGCTTTTACAGATGGCTCCAGCAACGGCCATGCAACTTTTGTTGTTGATAATCAGCCCACTACCTTTGACACTGCTTATCCATCAGCACAACTTGTAGAATTGTTTGCTATAACACAAGTCTTTATGACATTTTTTGATAAACCTGTTAATATTTATACAGACAGTGCTTACATTGCCCATTCTGTGCCCCTACTGGAGATTTCACCCACCATTAAGACTTCCTCCAACACAGCCTTTTTGTTTAGCCAGCTTCAACAACTAATTCAGGCTAGAAAACATCCATTTTTTTTAGGACACATTAGAGCACATTCTGATCTTTCCGGTCCCCTATCACGGGGTAATGCTCAGGCTGATGCAGCCACTCACTCTATTTTCCCAGTTCTTATTGGATCCATTCAAGAGGCCACAGATTTACATAACCTTCACCACTTAAATTCTCAGAGCCTTCAGTTGCTTTGTAAAATTACCACGCAACAAGCAAGGGAAATTGTAAAAGCATGTCCTGCTTGCGTTGTCTCCCTTCCTATTCAACATCTGGTTGTTAACCCTCGAGGATTACTGCCCAATCAAATCTGGCAGATGGATGTTACTCACTTTCCCGAATTTGGAAAAACAAAGTACATACATGTTTCCATAGATACCTTTAGTGGCCTTATTTTTGCATCAGCGCATTCCAGAGAAGCTACCAAGGATGTCCTTTCTCATCTTGTCTCAGCCTTTTCCATAATGGGAAAACCAGCACATATTAAGACAGATAATGGCCCTGCATATACCAGTACCAAGTTTAAACAATTTTGTGCCACTCTTCAAATCTCTCATACTACTGGAAGTCCAGATAACCCTCAAGGTCAAGGCATTGTGGAATGCGCACACCTTACCTTAAAAACCTGGCTTACCCACCTTAAGGACTCTTCCCTTGCATTTACCACTCCCAGGGATCGCCTTAATCATGCATTATTTGTTATTAACTTTCTTACCCTAGACAATGAAGGACATTCGGCCGTGGACAGACATTAGCATACCTCTTCTAATTCTGGTCTCCCATCTGTTATGTGGTGAGATCCTTTAACAAATAAATGGAAAGGCCCAGATCCCGTCCTCATTTGGGGACAAGGCTCAGCTTGCGTTTTAGATCAAGAACAAGCAGCCCCAAGGTGGTTGCCAGAACGCCTGGTTAGACGTGTCAATGATTTACCACAACCCAGGGATGGAAAACTTCCCCCTGAGGATGAATCCTCCTCTCTTACAGATGCAGCTGACAATCTATGTGAAAAATCCTCCAGTTAATGGCAAACCTGCACCCTGTTCTTGCACAACCTTTCACACTTTCTTCCATAGTTCCTGTTATTCCTTAGCTCAATCCTGTTCCTCAGGGAGTAAAATCTATTTTACTACCACCTTATTAAGGTCCCATCCAGGATCAGCTGGAGGGGATTGGTCTAATATCCCTGGAAAATTAAGTGTTGCCTCATGTCCTGCAGACTTAGTAGGGCAAACAGTTTGCTGGCCTACTACGGTCCCCCTACATGTGTCTGATGAAGGAGGTCCCCAAGATCTTAATAGAGCCAAACAACTCCATGAGAAAATTCAACGGATGTACGAGGAACTGCATCCTAAAGTCTCTTTTATCACCCACTAGCACTACCTAAACACAGACCTTCTGAGATAGACCCTGCGACTTACGATATTCTTGAGACCACTTACGCCTTGCTTAATTGGTCCAATTCTCCCTTGAGTGCAGATTGTTGGCTTTGCTTGGAGTTAGGATATCCCACTCCATTAGCTATTCCGATTGATTATAGAAATGACTCAGCTGCTACCCTGACTAGAAAAATTGCTGAGAATGTAACCTATCCTAATACACTGTGGTCCAATTTTACCAGTGAAAATTGTCTACGGACTCCAACATTTTTGGTACAACCATTCATGTTTTCCAATACTACTTGCTTTTTCTCTATTTTTCACTATTTTTATTGTGAACATTAAAAATTTGCAGCTATAATAATACCTGGGATTTATATGTAGGTATTATGACATTAGACTTAGAAAAATGCCAACGAGCACTGGCTGATAATCCACTATGGACTGGATTCAGTGGACTTCCCTATCTCCTTCCCTTCCTAAGTCCCCTTCTTTGCTTGCTGCTTATCCTATCTATAGGTCCTTTGATATTCAACAAGATCATGGCTCTTCTTAGAGCTCAAATTGAGGCTATACAGGTGAAACCTATTCAGGTTCATTACCATCCACTGGAGATGATGGATCGTGATGGTGATCTTAATAGACCATCACCCCTGTGAGCTGAACTGGACAGCCAATGATGGGTAAGATTCGTGAGAGCTCATACCAACCTAAGACAGGAAATGAGGGCTAGAACCTCATTATCCAATGATGGGTAAGGATGTTGCTCTGTCAAGGACAACCTAAGATAGGCGCAGTTCCCGAGGGATTGTCACTCCAGCTCTATACTTGTCCAGGCAGGCCACGCGCCCGCCTCGCCACATAGCCTCTATCACCCCCCTTAAAATATGGCTCACAGAATATGGTCAATGATTTTATATAAGAAAGGGGGAAATGTCAGGGACCAAGAGGAAGTTCTCATTCCAAGAACGTTCGATAAGCAACAGCCCAGGGAACATTTTGCGGTTGCCTCGCCCTACGTGGACACCCTGCAGCTGGCAGCTGACGGATTCCTGGGGCGTGCCCCTCCCCCTTCCAGGCTGATAGTTCTAATGATATGGTGCCGTCCCTGCTTCTCTTCCAGGATTTCACCTTCCCACCGGTGCTAACTCATCTTCTCGTCAGCGCGAACTTGCACCCTATCAGGAGCCCAATAGAAGAACACAGCCAACCAGCCTGCACCTCGTCATACCCCTCATTCCCTCAGCATATAAATACACGTGTGAACAATAAAAATTTTCAGCTTGATCAGAATTCCTGTCTTGCTGTCACTCCTTGTGTCTCTTGTCCCTACATTCCTTCTCTCTTAGGTTCGCCATCCCCGTTGATGTTTTGCGGGTTGGGACAGTTTTCTTCCTTTTGTCTTTTATTTATTTATTTATTGTAAACAAATGGGATACATGTTGTTTTTCTGTTTGTAAATGGTGTAAAGGCATACCATTTGTGTAATCATAAATTTACATAGGGTAATGTTGTTTGATTCATTCTGTTATTTTTCCCTTCCCCCCACCCCTCCCATCCCTCATTTCCCTCTATACAGTCCTTCCTTACTCCATTATTACCCCCCTCCTAACCCTAACTCTAATCCTAACACTAACCACTCCCACCCCCCATTATGTGTCATCATCCACTTATTAGCGATATCATTCGTCCTTTGGTATTTAAGATTGGCTTATCTCACTTAGCATGATATTCTCCAATTTAATCCATTTGCCTGCAAATGTCATAATTTTATCATTCTTTATGGCTGAGTAATATTCCATTGTATATATATATATATACTACAGTTTCTTTATCCATTCATCATTTGAAGGACATTTAGTTTGGTTCCACAACCTGGCTATTGGGAATTGAGCATCTATGAACATTGATGTGGCTGTATCTCTGTAATATGCTGATTTTAAGTCCTTTGGGTATAGGCCAAGGAGTGGGATAGCTGGGTCAAATGGTGGTTCCATTCCAAGTTTTCTAAGGAGTCTCCACACTGCTTTCCAGAGTGGCTGCACTAATTTGAAGCACCATCAGCAATGTATGAGCGTACCTTTCTCCCCACATCCTCGCCAACACCTGTTGTTGATTGTATTCTTGATAATCGCCATTCTATTTGGGGTGAGATGGAATCTTAGGGTGGTTTTAATTTGCATTTCTCTTATTACTAGAGATGTGGAACATTTTTCCATATGTTTGTTGATTGCTTGTAGATCTTCTTCTGTGAAGGTTCTATTCATTTCCTTAGCCCATTTGTCAATTGGATTATTTGTAGTCTTGGTGTAGAGTTTTTTGAGTTCTTTATAGATTCTGGAGATTAGTGCTCTATCTGAAGTATGATTGGAAAAGATATTCTCCCACTCTGTAGGCTCTTTCTTCGCATTGCTGATAGTTTCCTTTGCTAAGAGAAAGCTTTTTAGTTTGAATCTATCCCAGTTATTGATTCTTCCTTTTATTTCTTGTGCTACGGGAGTCCTGTTAAGGAAGTCTGGTCCTAAGCCGACATGTTGAAGATCTGAACCTACTTTTTCTTCCATAATCTTCAGAGTCTCTGGTCTGATTCTGAGGTCCTTAATCCATTTTGGGTTTAGTTTTGTACATGGTGAGATATAGGTTTAGTTTCATTCTGTTGCTTATGGATTTCCAATTCTCCCAGCACCATTTGTTGAAGAGGCTATCTTTTCTCCATTGCATATTTTTGGAACCTTTGTCTAGTATGAGAAAATTGTATTTATTTGGGTTTGTGTCCATGTCCTCTATTCTGTACCATTGATATACCTGTCTATTTTGGTACCAATACCATGCCATTTTTGTTACTATTGTTTTGTAGTAGAGTTGAAAATCTGGTATTGCGATACTCCCTGCTTTGCTCTTTCTACTGAGGATTGCTTTAGCTATTCTAGGTTTTTTATTCTTCCAGATGAATTTCATAATTGCTTGCTCTATTTCTGTAAGGTACATCATTGGGATGGTAATTGGAATTGCACTGAATCTGTATAGCACGTTAGGTAGTATGACCATTTTGAAAATATTAATTCTGCCGATCCAAGAACATGGGAGATCTTTCCATCTTCTAAGGTTTTCTTTAATTTCTTTCTTTAATGTTTTGCAGTTCTCATTGTAGAGGTCTTTCACATCTTTTGTGAGAATGATTCCCAAGTGTTTTATTCTTTTCAAGACTATTGTGAATGGGGTAGTTTTCCTAATTATTCTTTCCAAAGATTCATTACTTATGTATAAAAATGCATTAGATTTATGTGCATTGATCTTATATCCCGCTACTTTTCTGAATTCACTTATGAGTTGTAAAAGTTTTCTGGTGGAATTTCCTGGTTCCTCTAAGTATATAATCATATCATCAGCAAATAATGATAGTTTGAGTTCTTCATTTCCAATTCATATCCCTTTATTTTCTTTGGTGTGTCTAATTGCTCTGGCTAGACTTTCAAGGACGATATTGAAAAGAAGTGGTGAAAGAGGGCATCCCTGCCTTGTTCCAGTTTTTAGGGGGAATGCTTTCAGTTTTTCACCATTTAGAATGATATTAGTCATGGGCTTAGCATAAATGGCCTTTACAATGTTAAGGAATGTTCCCACTATCCCTATTTTTTCTAGTGTTTTGAGCATGAAGGGGTGCTGTATTTTATCAAATGCTTTTTCTGTATCTATCGAAATAATCATGTGATTCTTGACTTTATGTGTATTGATATGGTGAATTACATTTACTGATTTTCTAATGTTGAACCAACCTTGCATCCCTGGGATGAAACCCACTTGATCATGGTGCACTATCTTTTTAATATGTTTTTGTATGCGATTTGCTAAAATTTTGTTGAGAATTTTTGCATCAATGTTCATTAAGGATATTGGTCTGAAATTTTCTTTCCTTGATGTGTCTCTGTCTGGTTTAGGTATCAGGGTAATATTGGCTTCATAGAATGAGTTTGGGAGGGTTCCCTCCTCTTCTATTTTATGGAATACTTTGAGAAGTATGGGAATGAGCTCTTCTTTAAAGGTTTTGTAGAACTCAGCTGAGAACCCATCTAGTACCAGACTTTTCTTTCTTGGAAGGCTTTTGATGACTTCTTCTATTTCATTACTTGAAATTGGTCTATTTAAATTGTGTATGTCCTCCTCGTTCTGTTTAGGCAATTCATATGTCTCTAGAAACATGTTGATGTCTTCTAAATTTTCTATTTTGTTGGAGTATAGATTTTCAAAATAGCTTCTAATGATGTTTTGTATTTCAGTCGTGTCTGTAGTGATATTTCCTTGTTCATTCCGAATTTCAGCGATTTGGATTTTCTCTCATCTTCTCTTGTTGGTGTGGCTAAATGTTTATCAATTTTGTTTATTTTTTCGAAGAACCAACTATTTATTTTGTCACTTTTTGTATTGTTTCTTTTGTTTCAATTTCGTTGATTTCAGCTCTGAATTTAACTATTTTCTGTTTTCTACTACTTTTGGTGCTGGTCTGTTCTTTTTCTAGGGCTTTGAGCTGTAGTGTTAGGTCGTTGATTTGTTGAGTTTTAATTCTTTTATTAAATGCGCTCCATGAAATAAATTTTCCTCTATGTACTGCTTTCATAGTGTCCTAGAGATTTTGATATGATGTTTCTTTGTTCTCATTGACCCCTAAGAATTTTTTAATTTCTTTCCTAATATTTTCTGTTATCCATTCATCATATAATAGCATATTGTTTAATCTCCAGGTGTTGGAGTAGTTTCTGTTTTTTACTCTTTCATTTATAACTTCAATCCATTATGATCTGATAGAATACAAGGTAGTTTCTCTATCTTCTTGTATTTGCTAACATTAGCTTTGTGGCATAATATATGGTCTATTTTAGAGAAGGATCCATGTGCTGCTGAGAAGAAAGTGTATTCGCTCGTGGTTGGATGGTATATTCTATAAATATCTGTTAAGTCTAAATTATTGATTGTGTTATTGAGATCTACGGTTTCTTTGTTCAATTTTTGTTTGGAAGATCTGTCCAGTGGTGAGAGAGGCGTGTTAAAATTACCTAGTATTATTGTGTTATGATCTATTCATTTTCTGAAATTGAGAAGGATTTGTTTGACATACATGAATGAGCCACTGTTTGGTGCATAGATGTTTGCAATTGTTATATCTCGCTGATTTGTGCTTCCCTTAAGCAGTATGAAATGTCCTTCTTTATCCCTTCTGACTAACTTTGGCTTGAGGTCCACATTATCTGAAATGAAGATGGTTACTCCAGTTTTTTTGCTGAGTCCATGTGCATGGTATGTTTTTCCCCATCCTTTCACCTTTAGTCTATGGGTATCTTTTTCTATGAGGTGAGTCTCTTGCAGGCAACATATTGTTGGATCTTTCTTTTTAATCCAATCTTCCAGTCTATGTCTTTTGATTGATGAATTCAGGCTATTAATATTCAGGGTTATTATTGAGATATGGTTTGTATTCCCGGTCATTTGGTTCATTTTTTAAATTTTATTTATTTATTTATTTTTTTGACATGACTTGGTTCCTCCTTTATTTGACAGTTCTTTTAGGATAATTCCTCCCTTTGGTGATTTGCTTCTTTGTTTTTCATCTCTTCCTCATGGAATATTTTGCTGAGAATATTCTGTAATGCTGGCTTTCTTTTTGTAAATTCTTTTAGCTTTTGTTTATCATGGTATGATTTTATTTCATAGTCAAATTTGAAGCTAAGTTTTGCTGAGTATAAGATTCTTGGTTGGCATCCATTTTCTTTCAGGGCTTGAAAAATGTTGTTCCAGGCCCTTCTAGCTTTTAGGGTCTGGATTGAAAAATCTGCTGATATCCATATTGGTTTCCCCCTGAATGTAATTTGGTTCTTTTCTCTCACAGCCTTTAAAATTCTGTCTTAATTTGTATGTTAGATATTTTCATTATAATGTGCCTTGGTGTGGGTCTGTTGTAATTTTGTGTATTTGGAGTCCTATAAGCCTCTTGAACTTGATTTTACATTTCATTCTTCAGACTTGGAAAACTTTCTGATATTATTTCATTGAATAGATTGTTCATTCCTTTGGTTTATTTCTCTAAGCATTCCTCAATCCCAATAATTCTTAAATTTGGCCTTTTCATGATATCCCATAGTAGATTCTGTTCATGATTTTTTACCATCTTCTCTGTTTGTTCAACTTTGTTTTCAAGGTTAAATATTTTGTCTTCAATGTCTGAGGTTCTGTCTTCCAGGTGTTCTAACCTATTGTTTATGCTTCCTATTGAGTTCTTAATTTGGTTTATTGTTTCCTTCATTTCAAGGATTTCTGTTTGTTTTTTTTTTTCAATATCTCTAACTCTTTATTGAAATGATCTTTTGCTTCCTGTATTTGCTCTTTTAACTGTCGATTGGTGTGATCATTCAATGCCTGCATT
Organism: Sciurus carolinensis; assembly: GCF_902686445.1. Taxonomy (NCBI): domain Eukaryota; kingdom Metazoa; phylum Chordata; class Mammalia; order Rodentia; family Sciuridae; genus Sciurus; species Sciurus carolinensis. The sequence continues at coordinate 37,298,726 of NC_062224.1, forward strand.
TGCTCTTTCATCTCATCGTTTGCTTCCCTGATCATTTTAATTATGTACATTCTGAATTCCCTTTCTGTCTTTTCTTCTGCCATGCTGTCATTGGATTTTATTGATGTAACATCTAGATTTGTTTAGGGCATTTTCTTCCCTTGTTTTCTCATATTATACAGGTATCAGTGGACCGCTGAGATATTGCAGATTTCCTCTATTGACTTGTAATGTCCCTGAAGAGTTCTAGTATATCCCCCCTTAGCCTTCAGTAGCCTGAAGTCTTGGAGGAAGTTGATAATGCGGTGCTCCACAAGGAAGCTGCCTCTCTAGGGGTGATGGCCTTCAGTTGGGGTATATTCCCTGCTAGTGGGCAGAGGTGCCTCCACTTGTTGAACAATGGTCATCCAAAGGGGAACTAGGCTGCAGGCTGAGGCAAGGCCTGTTTGGGCCTGTGTCTCTGGTTTTACCGTCCTTGTGGGAAAACCTCACCCGGCAGGGAAGACTCACCCAGTGGGGAGATCTTGCTGGTCAGTTCCCCTCCTGGAGGTTCCCCTCAATCTACAACTACCGCCTGGGCTGGGCTGCCTCCTCTGCAACGTTTCCAGGGTTCTGGACCTTCCTCCTGGGCCTGGGAGCCTCACCCTTCACAGACGAGTCTCCTTAGGCTGCCTCTCCTCAGAGAATTTGCCCACTGTCCTGGAACCTTCGCTCCACCCCTAAGCATGTTTCTGTGTGGTTCTTCCACTAAGAAGCCTCCTAGGTCCTGGGACCCTGCTCTGCACCTAATCACCTGGCTATGTCACCCCTCCTCTCAGCAGCCACCTGGAGCCCCATACAATCGCTCCGAGTCCCAGCAACCTGCTGCATGCCTCTTCCTCTGGACAGCCACCTGATGTTCCGGTGTGGTCACTAGGAGTTCAAGCAACTCACTGCACGCCTCCTCCTCCCACCAACCGCCCATAGCCCTGGGAAGTCACTCCGAGTCCAAGTGACCCACCCGTTCCTCCTCCTTCTCCAGGTAGCCCCCCAGGTGTTCAGGAGTGGTCACTCTGAGTCCAAGCTACCCGCCACACGCCTCCTCTGGGCAGTCACCCAGAGCTCTGGTGCGGCTGCTCCAAGACCAAGCAACCCACCGCGCTCCTCCTCCAGGCAGCCCCCTGGTGTTCAGGAGTGGTAGTTTTGAGTCCAAACAACTCACCACTTGCCTCCTCCTCTGAGCAGCCACCCAGAGCTCTGATGCAGTCACTCCGAATACAAGCGACCCGCCGCGCTCCTCCTCCTCCTCTGGGCAGCCCCCCGGTGTTCAGAAGTGGTCTCTCTGAGTCCAAACAGCTCGCCACACAGCTCCTCCTCTGGCAACCACCTGTAGCTCTGGTGCAGTCACTCCGAGTCCAAGTGACCCACTGCACTCCTCCTCTTCCTCCTCCAGCAGGCCCTGGTGTTCAGGGTCACTCTGAGTCCAAACAGCTCACTGCACAGCTCTTTCTCTTGGCAGCCGCCCAGAGCCCCAGTGGTTGCTCCAAGTCCAAGTGCTGTGCTGAGCAGCCTCCTCTACAATGCTCCCAGTTGTCTGAGTTCACTGCTCCAGTTGGGGGACGGGTGTCTCATTGGGCAACTCTACAAAGTTCCCAAAGTTCACAAAGTTCCCTGTGTTCCAGGACTACTGCCCCATCCGGGATGCCTCCCCAACCAGAGAGACTCACACGGCTGCTTTGAGTTTGTCCCAAGTCTCTCAATATCTCCTCTTTTGAATCCTGAGTCCTGAAGCAACATGAAATGCAGCCACACTCTAGTTTGCCATCTTGAAACCTCCTCATGTGGTTACAATTAAAGTAGGAAAAACATATTTGGGAACATGAAGAACAATGTGAATCCATGCCTCCAATTCCCCATGAGGAGCTGAGGAGACCATGAATTTCCTCCATGAACCTGCTGTGTGTCTGCACTTGTGTGTGTTTGTTCTTTGTGGTCACTGAGTCCCTTCTGTTCCAGGAAAGTCAGCAGCCCTGGATCCATGTGGCAGCGTCATTGGGCAGTCTTCCTCCCAGTTGCCCAGGGCCATGTGAGCATCCATGTTTGGAGGGTTTGGGTGAGAATGAAATGACTGGATTGTTTCTGATCTGAGGGTCAGGAGGGATGGACATGAGCCACTGCTTCTGTTGGCTCATAGGCCTCCTGAGGCTGGGTACCATGGTCTGCGAAGAGGGACAGTTACATCCTGGATCAGATCTTACTCTGGGGATGGCATGAAGCTCAGACCAGATGGAGGTCAGAGCATGCACCTGAGACTCCTCATCCTTCCACAGCAGCTGCACTGAGGTCTCCAGCTCCTCTCAGGACCTGTGCCCCACCACACAGAGCACCACCAGACTGCACTGAGGACACAGTGAGGGAATGCTCATCCTTGACGTGAGCTCCCTAGGGCCCAATCCCTGTTCCCACTGGCTCTGTTCCCTTGCCTTTACCCAGGCTTCCTTCCTCACTTGGGATAGACTCTGTCTGAAATTCCATCCTGAGCACAGGTCCCCATCATTAGCTGTGGGGAAGGCATGCTTCCCAGGGAAATCTCAAAGCCTCCTGAATGTGGTGCAGGTGGCAGATCCATTGTCTTCACATAGTGGCGTTAGAAGCAGGTAGGAACAGGGTGCAGTCCCCAGTATGTGGTGACCACAGACAGAGCAGGGGGGTTCTCCATAAAATCCTGGCTCACAGGGCATAGCTACCCACACCTCATCACGAAAATGCGCTCAACCTGTGTCATTGCACGGGACTGCAGGAGAACACTAGGGGGTTCTTGGAGGAGTCCAGGCTGCTCCAGTGTGACCACCCGCTCCAGCCACAGGTAGGACTGTCCAGAGACCTGATAAAGAACTGCCATACAAACCCTAGAGACAATGCCCTCAGACTACCTGCTGCCTGACTTTAAGGCAGCAGGCAAGAAGCAGATGTGGGACCTGAGCTACATACCTGTGTCACTGTGGGTAGGTCAATACACCTCACTGAACTAGGCTATCCATGTTTTGAACTATAGACACTGCTGCTGCAGAGGCACACTAAGAGCCTTGTGAATGGGCAGTGCTAGTATCACTGTATTCCCTTACTGCATTTTGTCCTTGTGATAGCAGAGCCCAGGGACAGCAGCATAACATTAACCCTAACACTAACCCTCCTCTCTGTGGCACCAGCAGCCCAGTCCCTGAAAAGAGCCATGATAGTGCTGATTGTGTGGCTCTGGATTTCTAGCTAAGCTCCCAGAGCGCCCTACACAAGGTGCCTGAGGGAAAAGGACTTCAGGGAAATCAGCCTTCCGCCTCACTCCCTGTAACACAGACTTGGCAACTTCACCCTGCTTTAGCTGGTGTCCCCCTTGGGGCACAGGGTGCCTCTCTCTGCACAGCCTGCCATGACTGCAGAAGCTCAGGGTTACTGAGTCAGGGACAGTTGGAGCCCAAGACTTCTGCATCTTGATCTGAGGAGCACTCACTGTGGGGTGGGTTTTCAGACACAAGGGCCTAGAGAAGTGTCCAGACAGTCTCAAAAGGAGGATGGAGCTGTGTCTTGCAGAGGTGAGGGTTCTCCAGGGGACCCACATAAAGCCTGTGGCACACACTCCTTGTCTCCTCCCTGAAGATGAGTGATGGAAAGACAGGCTTGGACTTAGTTCCACAGCTGGGGAGTACTGACAGTTCATACACCCTGAGATTCCTACTGGTGGATGATAGGGGTATACATGGGAGTAGGGTTCATCCGAACACCCAAGAAATAACCTGGGTTGCTGTAGCAGGGTCCTCAGTTGACTCAAAGGGCCTGTCACCTGCAAGATGGGGACAGCATGCTGGAGGTCAGGCTGAATCCCATGCTCAGAAGAAGAGGGCTCCGGAGGTAGTCAGGATGCCTCTGTCCCTTTCAGGTGGGACTGCCTTGTTTATCCCCTCCCTCCCTGGCTAGTGACTCAGACTTTCTCTCCTCAGACATCCTGGTCATCTGTTTCCTCTGAAGAGGACAATTATATTGAGGTAGACTGAGAAAAGACCCAGACCCTGCAGTGCACCATGTGGTGTGGGCAGCCATGGGACAGTAACCAGTCTCTGCCAAGGGCAGAAAGCCATGACAAAGTCCCAGAGCCACTCCTCCCACCTGTTCCTTTATCTTCCACCCCCCTCCTGCCCACTAAGCCTGAACTTCAGGGACATGAGCCCTTGTCTGTGAGGTGAGAGCTGACCCAGCTGCTTCCTTGGTTACACAGGACCCCTCTTACACAGTTCTTCCTTGACCTCTCAAGACAGCTGTGATTTCTATTGGCAAAGTGAGACCTCTACCATACTAGGGAGAGGTGTTTGCCAAAGTGCACCCTCAGCCACCATCCTCCAGTCCTGAATATGGAGAAAGGACAAGTCTATCAAGTCTTTTCTTTCAAACCAGAGAATCTCCTTGTTAAACCCTCACTTCCTCACTGCCCTTTTTCCTACAATGGCTGCCCATCTATATCTGTACTTCCTCCACCTTCCCCTCCTCAGTATGTGTTCATCCCAAAGATTGTGTGGTCACCCTGACCAATGGGCAGCAGGGAAGTACTACTTGCATCATGGATAAAGAGACCAGCAGAAGACCTTACCGTGCTTGCTTTCAGTTTGGATTGCCAGGTACCCTTCTGCATGCAAAAGTAAATTTCTAACCCTCCTGACATAGCTGATTAGTCTGAGTGTTTTTTTTTTTTTTTCACCTCCTTTGGTGACCAGGACCCACATGTTTGATATTTCCAACATGGTTCTAGACTCTGGGCCAGGCTGCAAGCCCAATTTGTCTCTCTGCTTCAGTCCTCTTTTCTCAGTCTTCAGTCCAAAAAGGATAAATTTTCCCTCTGGCTTTCAAGCAAGGACCTGCAGACCAGGTCAGCATGAAATCTTCATCCCAGTTGTTAGTGAGGACAAACAGGGCTGCCTTTGGAGGAACAGATTACAATGGAGCTAGAGGGAAAAGGACAGAATCCCAGAAGTGCAGGAGCAGCTGACACCCACCAGGTCCCTTCCAATTCATAATTGTGGCAGGACAACAGCAGCTACCATCACAAGGCAGCAGGAGGAGAGTCAGGAGGTAGGAACAGCCATGGCACATAACTTAGAGCAAGGCTGCACACATAGGTTGGCCCAGACTTTGGAATTGCCTATCTCCTACCCCTGGGTGGATGTCTTTTCCCAACCCTTGAGGTCCAACCCACCTGTAGCATCAAAGTGCCAGCATTGTGGGTTGTGGGAAGGAGCATGTGGATGAAGCTGATGCAGGGCTGGGGACCAGGGACAGCAGAGCCAGTTGGACAGGCAGTGCAGCAGAGGTCTTCTGGTGCACTGTGAGACAGGCAAGGCCACAGAGCAGATGCAGGCACACTGTCACAGGGCTGGTGGAAGCTGAGCATGGTGCAGGTTGGAGCAGAGGGAAGGAGTGACAAGAACAGAGAGTCATGTGTGTGGCACTGGGACCAGACATCAGGCACAGCTGTGGTCAGGGATTGGGAATACCCCAGTGTATGTACCAGTGCATCTCAGCTCATCTCACCTCCATTGAGCCCAGCATCCCAGGTGCCATGCTGGACTTGGTGCACTTCTGCTTGCAAGGTCATCCAAGGTGAGGCCTCATCTGAGGCTCTTCCTCTCAACTTATGAGGGAATCTTCTTTTTTCTCATTGAGTTCTTGACCAGCATGCTGCAGATGTGTCCAGATACTGATGCCCTCTATGCACCAATGATGGCCCTGGTCCCAAGGTGCCATGAATATTCGCCCATTTCCGGCATGGCAGGAGGGGAAGGAAACTGGTCTCAGGTCCTTAATGAAATCCAGGGGGTTGTGTTTTCCTGGTGACATCGCTTTGGCTAGGAGCATGCAGGGAATTGTAGACAATCACAAATGCTACCCAAAAAGTCCTGCAGACCTTATCAGAGGGACTGAAAGTGTCATCCACACTCACTGGTTCCCATTGTGTGTGAGGCTGAGTGGTGACAGTGCTACATGAGGCTCATGCATTCTCAAGAGGTTGTCATCTCAGAGTCCTCTCCCAGATGATCCCAGGAAGGTCAGTATGCCATGGCAGGCTGAAGTCACTCTAACAGGAGTCAGGTACTCTTCTTTGCTGGGAGCAACAACAAGTCTTCTATTTCAGAGTCTGTTTCTGATCCATTAAATGGAAGTATACCAATGTCTGCTGGCTCAGGTCTCATGGCAGAGCAGAAAGGATTCTTCTGATGTCTTCAGGGATGGTGATATTGGGTCCAAAACACAGCTCCACCCAGAGCAAGAGCATTTAGCCCCAGTGGCAGGCTGGTGACCCCTCTGTCACTGCTTCCCACTGCTCTGCTGTCCCAGAGTTTATGACCAGGCTTGTGGTCAGGGCTGCTCCAGGGCCTCCTGGACTTTATCTCCAGCACCAGGGATGTGGTGGTGCTAAATGAGGACAGAATTGCAGCATCCGGAGCCACAGAGAGATGCCTTCCCAGACACCACTGGCCTGTGCCCACGTCCAGCCCAGTGGAGGTCACTATCCACCCACCAATTCTCCAAACTCTCACAGAGAAAGAAGTAAGTAGGTATTGGCAGCAGGTGTTCTGGGCAGCCCAGAGTTCTAAGGACCTGAAAGTCTCCACCTGGGAGGGAAGCAGGGACCGTGTGCAGTGGGCCTGTCTTGGCCTTAGACCCTTCCCCCTTTCTCCCCCCAGCATTTTCCTGGATTCTGTCCTCACTGCCATTCAACTCTGCCATCCAGGACCCACATCCTGGCACTGGGAAGGTCATATTTTTATTCACAGTGCACATTAGTGCAAGGCCACTCACCTTGGTGCTGTATGTCGTGTAACAAGCACAGGTGACAACACATAACCTGGGTCACCTTCACATTGCACAGATGGTGAGAGACCCAGCACATGGTGACCCTGCAGCTGCCAAGAGCATAGTCTGCTTCTTGACTGAGAATATGGGTCTCTTTCCCACTTAGATGGACTAGATCAGTGTTAGTGCCCAATGATATCAGCATCTGACATTCATTGGGCCACCCCTATGGCCAGCTGAGTCAATGGGTTCCTCAAAGATATCTCTACATTACAGCAAGGACCCCTGCCTCAACCACAAGCTGGAACAGACAGTGGCACCTCAGGTCCTGCAGCAGGCAGGGTGACGGGCTTGACTGTGATCCTCCCCTCTATGAGGCATTCACCATGCTCCCCACCTCTGTGAGTCATTGATTATGCTCATCCCTTCTGTGAGGCTTTATCCACCCTCCCCTGCCTCTGTGTTATGGACATGCTCTCCCCCATAGGAATCATTTCCCATTCTCCTCCAACCTGAGGCCTACTTGTTTTGCTCCTGTTCATGAAACATTCACCACCCTGCTCAACTCTATGAGTTATTCATAACATACCACCTGTCTATGAGACTTTTGCCCTGCCCATCTCCTCTATGAAGCATTCACCATGTTCCTCCCCTCTGGGTTTAATTGGACTGGCCTCTATCTGCACATTCTGAGGTGGCAATGCTATAAATCAGGCATTGCCCTACCTCATGCTGCACAGAGAGGAGCATGCAAGACAGTGGCTCTCAGGGCTTACCTCTCCAGGAGGAAGAGATCAGGAGCCTGTGTTGTGGTCTATGTCACCAAGAAGCTGCCCACCTCTGGTGACCCAACACGTGAGCCTGGACCCTCATTTGGATACATGTGCTGGTGACAGCTGCTGGGTGGCTTGGTCAATCCTGCAAGTAAAGAAAGCCCACAGCTCACTGGTGGGAGCAGGATTGCTTTTCCTGTGTGGCATAACAGCCTCAAGTAGGGAGGCAGCCACAGCATCTAGCCCAACATCCTGGGCCCCGTGAGCCAGGTTCAGCACCTTTGTCCTCTGCCTCCCATTCTGGAATGATCTGCACCACCATTCACCTCAGCAGCCTCTTCAGGCTTCCAGAGAACATGTGAACTGCTCTCTGCTGAATTTTAGCTGAACTTTGCATCCAGCTTCTCCCCACCTAGTGCCAGATATTGAATGGTGCACTGCTGTGTGCACCCTTCCAACTCTGTGAATATGTGCAGGCCTCCTTTGGCAGGTGCACAGATCCCAACAGCTGGCCACCTAGGTTTCCATTTTCTATACTCACCTTCATTCTCCCTGCATTGAAACCTATCAGTACCTCACCATGCTGTTTGACACTCTCTCCAGGTAACCTGTCTGAGAATATCTCAGCATTTGCTTCTCTCATGAATATTAGTTCTCATGGCTTGCTCAGCTCTGAGTGGACATAGGTGTGAGACGGAAGGTCTGGAGAAGGCAGGTTTCACTCTTCCCTGAGCACATGAGGCACGATAACTAGCATTGATGTTGTGGCCTCAGATGTGAAACTCAGGTCCTGGAGAGGGCTTCAGGTTTTCTCCCTCCTGCCACCAATGTGACACATTTTCCTGGTGACTAGCCACTCAAGACCTGCCTGATAAGTGGCTCTACTCCTGCTTTTTATGTCCATTTATTCATCAGTCTTTGGAGGGTACTCTGAGGGACAAGGAAACAGGATATTCACAACCTATAGTCAGGAACCAGGGGCAAGCCCAACAGCCTCCATGTGTCTGACTGGAACAGAGCAAGAGCACACCCAGGGAATATAAGAATCTTTAAGTTCTTTAAGCTGAAAGTTGTAAAAGGAAGATGATTCAAAGTCCAAAGCAAGATCACCAGTGTGATGTTTCAAAATAGCAAGATGAGAAGAAACTCCAAAATCTCCCTGCAGGGAAAGGCAGATCATCTGTCAAGAACTCAGCACCTTACTTTACCACACTGAGTGAAAAAAAAAAAAAAAAAGGAGGTAATATTTTCACTTCCCAGGGGGTAAAAGTGTTTTCAGCTCAGAATTTTGCTGTACCAAAGGGTTAATAATGTGGAAGGGTGGATTTCAGTCATTTTTAAGACCTGTGACAACTGGGATTATATACCTTGCAGTTACTTTGTCTTCAAAGCTAATTGAAGATGTTCTCTAGCAAAACAATGGAGGCAAGAAAGAAATAACAAGAGTGTTATCCAGGATGCACTGGTGACAACCAGCAAAGCAGGAAAGGGAGATCCAGAGTTGGAGATGCCGCCCCACCATTTATTCAGTGGCATCGGGAAGTGGGAGGCTCATGCAGAGAACTCTGAGATGGGTAATTGAAACCCTGGGAGCATTATTCGGGGTGAAAAAATGCAGATTATATATGAAAATAAAGGCACATAGAACTCCAAGAAAACAAAAAGGTAAAGGGAAAAGATTACCTAAAGAACACTAAGGAATGCAAGTGAACCCCAATGTCCTAAAATGTGGGACATAACAGACTGTGGGATTGATGGACAAAACGCCCATGTAAATGAAAACTCCAACAGAAATGAGAATAACTACATTTATTCCCTGGGCTGTGGCAGAAGGAGCCTCTGAGTCCAAGGAGGGGAAAACTCCTCTGTGGTACAGGTGCTGGCAGGTAAGGCACATGACTAGGGTGGAGCACCGCAGGGAGCTGAGCAGAAGTCTGGTTTCCCACATTCTGCCCCTCGAACTAAAGTTTCTGGTGCAGAAGCTCAAGGTGTGTAAAAGGGGACCTACCTGCACATGTGGGATCACTGAGGGCAACTGCAGCCATGGTAGCTTGAGCAGGGCTCATCCCAGAGAACATGAGCTGCCCATAGTGGAAGCAGATTTCTTTGGAAGATTACAATTCAAGGCACATCAGCCCCAACTTGGCAGCAGCCAGAGAGGGATCCTGTCAATACTGGCAGCCAGATGGCAGGGATCAGGGCCAAGACCAGGGCTTATGGGAGTCAAGTGTGGCAGGATTGTGGCCAGGCTCCTCCTGGTACATCTCCCCACTCAGCATAGGCCTGGAGGACACAGCAGAGGCTGCCCCAGGCTGGAGCAGCATTCTGGGAAAAGACTTCAGACAAGCTCATTGTATGTCCTATCTCAACTGTCCCTTCAGGATGTGACACACAGCACCCATCTCACTGCCTGCACTTTTCCCTGAAGTGCAAAGGTGAGGGCTTGCCACTGCAGAGCCTTGTCCCAAGAGCACTCAGAGAAGACTGTTACTAAATTCTGAGATACCTACCAGTTTATCTAAATCTTTCTACAAAGTATGGAGGACTTAAAATCAGTAGCAAGAATTTAAGAGCTCAGTGGTCAGAGGAATCAGTCAGAAGCTGGTCATAATGTAGTAAATTATATCAGTGACCACACGCTTTTCTATGATGCTTCTTTTTTCCACTAAAGAGCCCCTTCTCCTTTTGCAGCACCCAGAGTGGCAGGGATGGGTGGTCAGAGGCACCAGCCTTAGGCCACACACCTGGATGGAGCTGGGCCAAGATACAGGCCCATCATGTGTAGTGTGAAGGGAGATGCTGATATACTGGGCACCAGCCCCACACTGAACAACCAGGGGTTCCTAAGGTGTCCTGATCCTGGCATCAGGTTCTTGCCCTCAGTGCAGGTGAGCATAGAAGGCAGGAAGAAGGATCAGCATTGCTGATGAGGAGTGGGGACTCTGGCCACTCTTCAGCGTGCTGAGTGCTGACTCAATGAAATAAGAAATTTACCCTCAATGGGATATGAGACTGAGACAACTGTATCTCTATGTGACAGGTGTTCATGCTTTTCCTTCCACATCTATTCCCCCATTCTCCTAAATACAGATGAATTCAGGCAGAGCATGTCAGGCTCTGGGAGCAAGCATGGTGATAGAGGAAGCTGCCACCTCCAGATCCCTGCTGTAGGTTCCTTGCTGGTGGCAATCCACCCCCGCCTCCCCACCTGAGGTCACATGTATTCCTGACCAGGACCCAGGTACAGCTCGGAATATCCATATCCACTCAACACTCTGGTCTGCACCAAAGGAAGGAAGGGGACTGAACAGGCATGATGGTCCCACCACCATGATGGTGATGAGAGAACGTGGCAGCCACTGGCCTTGTGTTTCTGTTAGTTCCAGGAAAGTCCTGGGACAGGGCCAACAGTCCCAATGATCATAGAGAACTGTGGAGGCTCATTTTCTCACATCCTGCTGAAAGCTAATCAGAGGAGTAAAGGCTTAGTGGGCCTGCAAGTCAGCATGTGGGCACAGCCATGGTGACTTTGAGGAGTGGACCCCGGGCACCCTGGCATTCTGTCCTTGTCCCATGGTCTTACTTTGAGCTGAGCCAACTACTAGTAATCATGACCCCAACACACCCCAATCCTGATGCTTGGCTCATTTCTCAGATCTATTCACTGTTTCCTCCTTCTGGTCATGTGATGCCCTGTCTCCAAACTGACACCTGAAGTCACAATCAAAGCCCCTCCTAGGTCCTCCCATGTGAGCCTATCAGAATTCAGATCACAGTGGAAGGAGTTTGGAGCCATTCGTAACTCATCTGTCCACTGAGGCCTGCACATGCAAGCAGTCAGCAGAGCAGTTGAGTCTGTCCTCAACACTAGAGAGTGCTGGCATGACCTCACAGGCTGACTGCACACACTGGAGAAGGGATCTTTGGCACCATCCTGGTATTTGATAACCCAGTTGTATACCTGCTCAGTGGTCAAGCTCAACTCTGAAGCCAAACCCACCTGTCCCACAGCTATGAATACTAGACTTGGGTTACAGGGGTGTACACAGCTGGCTGGAATAGTTTGTGTCCACCAAGAAAGGTGTGTGAACCCTGCTAAGCTCTCAAATGGCAGCAGAGCATAAAGCATGCTGTGGTGCACTGGAGAGAGTGCTGTGTGGGGAGCATGGGTTGGGGAGGCAGAGCAGGGTCCCCATGGAGAGGACACATGGGCCTTACCTTCTAAGCTCACCACACCACAGCCAGAGGTGGGCCCTGCCTCCTGAGCCAACCCTGCACCCAGCCATCTGAATTCCAGAGTACCAAGACCAGGCCAGGAACAACTTGAGATTGTGGAAGACAGGGGTATACAGATAGACCTGGTTAGGGCATTTCCTTGCATGGAAAAACTCTGGGCTTAGGTTTCAAAGGCCCCATCTCAGCTCTGGGAACCTCTGTAGATTACCCAGAGTGAGAAGTGGACCCATTCCATTTCAGAAAACTGAACCCTGGAGGGTCGAGTCAAGGAGATATCACACCAGCAGCTGAGGAATATGCCACTGGAGGGTCCTGAGGACATCTGATGGTATCATAAGACACCCAGGAGATGGGGAAGGGAGGGTAAAGGTGGAGGTGCCACCTGGTGGAGGGAGTCACCAGGAAAAGGGGAAGCCACCTGTGAGACAAGGACATACAGGGGGAGTGTGACCCCATCAGGATGGGGTCAGACAAAGAGAGAGGAGCCCCCTGTTGCTGGGGAGAGTAGACTGTGGGGTGGGAGGATCGACCTGGTGGGAGAATGAGATCCTGTTGTAATGATAGCTGCTTGGTGGAACAGTCTGTTGGTCAGGGGAAATGCCTGGGCTGTGTGGGGAGCCCCTTGTACAGCTTGGGGACATTGATGGGGTGATTTGGGACCTTTCTGGGATGCTGGTGGAGTCCCCTGGGGTGGGCTGTTTTCCTTACCTGCAGGGCCTTGCTGGTTTGGGTGTTCACACCTGAAGCAAATTCCTGTACCCACTGGCACAACTCCCTGGCACAACAAATGTCTGTCTTTTGGGGTCTTCAGAGCAGAGGGAGAAGGGTGGTGGGTTCTTGGATGAGGATAGTGAGGAGGGTGGATACAGAACAGGACCCTCCACATGCTCCCTGATCAGGAAATACTTCTCTGAGGAAGTCAACACTAGCCTCCCTGAAACCCCATTCATTGTCCTCATCTGAAGAAATACCTCTCCTGTCCACTGCCTCTCCCACAGGAATGAATGTAAAACACTGCAAGCAGTCTAACTCAGGAGGCCCACTGGGCCGTGCTCTGTGGGGCATCTCAGTCTACCTCACCCCTCTGAGAGCACTGCTCAGCACAGGCCTCCTGCACTGCTCAGCACAGGCCTCCTCAGGTCCTGACCCCCACCCCACTTGCACTTTCTGTGCAATGCTTTGTACATACTTGTCCTAATTGTGGCCTCCCAAGCAGAGGCCCTCTCTCTCATATGCTTCCCTTGCTGCCCTACAATGACCATTGGCCCTTGCTTCTCCTCCCAAATCCAGCACCACTCACCAGGACACCTCTCATCAGGACACCTCTCTTCTGCTGACCTGTTCCTCATATCCCTGAGATGGCACATTTGTCCCACCTAACACCCTAAACACAGGAGCCTTGCCTAGACAAGCCCTGTGGGACACAGTGGTCCCCACCACTTTGCCTCCCTGAAACACACATTCTTCTCTCCATGGACACAGGCCAGTGAACACTGAAACCTGTCTCACCTTCCCTTCACCTCCCACTGCTGTACTGGGTGACTTGATCCTATTGCAGCCAGATTGCTCCCCACTGATGACAGTGTTGAGAGCAGGGTGGTATCTGTGCTGTTAACTGTCTCAAGGACAAACAGGACTGCTGGGCCCCTGTGCTTACCAAGGTTGTTAAGAGATATTTGTCCGAGGAACGTGTGGTTGCCTGGAGACCTTATCCATCAAGGATGGGAGCGGGGCTTAGCCCCGACTCATCTCCTGCATAGTTCACCCCTTCCCTCCTCCCTTCTTCCACTAGGACCATTCAGTTCTGGCAGGATCCAATGAGAATAAAATAGATTGGTAGGACCCAACCAGAGGAGGACTAATGTTTAGCTGTTCAAATGTTAACCAATTAAAAGAACACTGTAAAACTGCTTGCCTTTTATTACAAAACCCTACTAACGAAGGCTTGGGGCCTCTCTTAGCGTCACTGGTTAAGGACGCAGAGGACCAGGTTCGAACTTGCTAATAAATGACTCTTTGTTGCTTGCATTGATCGTGGTCTCTGGTGGTCTTTGCAGGGTCTCGAGCCTTTGGGCACAACATATGGGGGCTCGTCCGGGATGCCCCAAGCCCACCCAGACACCTGATCATAGAGTCATAAATGACACATTCGACCGGTGAGTAAGGCATTGCCGTGCGTTTTCTGGTCTGGATTGCCTGCAGGTTCTGGTTCTGGACTGGCATAGTCCTGGCGGGCTCGCTATAGGACCCCAGCAGGGTCTCGGGAGACGTCCCCTCGACCCGTCGGGCGACTTTGTCGCATCTGGTGACTCTAACATCTGGACAGCTTCTGTGCTGCATTTGGGCAGCTTCTGTGCTGAATTCGGGCGACTTGTCGCATCTGGTGACTGTCACATCTGGAAGCCTTCCGTGCTGCATCTGGGAAGCTTCTGCGCTGCATCTGCACGACTCTGTCGCATTTGGGTGACTCTCACATCTGGGCAGCTTCTGTGCTGCAATTGGGCGACCTTGTCGCATCTGGATAACTCTTTGTCCCATTTGGGCATTGTGTTGTGTCTGGGCAACTCTTTGATATAATCGGAAATTGTTTGTTTTTATTGACAAAGTACCAGCTAGCCAATTTTTGATTTGGCGCGCTACATGTCTGTCTGTTTGTGTATTGTACTATATGGTCTTTACTCTTGCCTTCTATTAAATTCTTCATTGTGTTAATCCGATCTTAGGCTTAGGGATACTCATTGCAGGGTACTTTGCAGTCCTTCTCCTTGTTCCTGAGAGATTTATTTACTCCAATCCCCCTAGGCAGAGAGCTCAGCAGCTCCATTCCTCAAAAGTAGTAAGAAATAATGTTTTGTGATTTTCTGCATTCAAACCTAACCTGATTTCTCACCAGGAAGAAAAAGGGTTAAAAAGTCCTAGGTGATCTCTCCCTCCCCCCTGCCTGGCCTTGCTGAAGTCTGCATTGGAATGTAGACTGCAGCGGTCTCACCGGGAAGGGGGGGGTGACCTGTGAAAAGAAAAAAAAAAGGTGTCTATTTTAAACTCCTGGGCTGCTACACAGAACTAACTCATTCTCTAGGATTCTTGGTTTGTTTTGTTTTTCTCTAATGCTGTATTTTTGAGCTCATAATTTTGATCCTGCATACCTATTTTAATGATTTTTTTTTGATCAGTTCTATTTTTATTCAAGTAGAGTTTTTGAACATCTGTTACATTGCAATGGAGATTCACCTAT
Organism: Sciurus carolinensis; assembly: GCF_902686445.1. NCBI lineage: Eukaryota > Metazoa > Chordata > Mammalia > Rodentia > Sciuridae > Sciurus > Sciurus carolinensis. Next base: position 37,313,768 of record NC_062224.1, read on the forward strand.
AAAGTTACAAGGCCTTTGATTTTGTATTATTTGTATGTCATGCTAATGTCATGTTTTGTCTGTATCAAAACTGAGCACTCCTATAATTAAAATTTAAAAATGGATCCAAATACTTTTATTCACGTGATTTAAAAGGGTTCAATTTAAATTGGGTAAACTAATAAAAGTAAAATGTCTTTAGAAATAACTTGCAAGTCTCTAGGTGTCAAACTAATGGAATGCTGATGTTAAACAATGTCTAATATCAATTGTTTCTAAGACTTTTCTTCAACAGGAAAGAGACAGCAAATACTGTTCAGGACACTTGTCTGATACCTTGGTTTTTACAGAATAAGTGAATTAGAGTTAACATGTATGGGATTACTCAAATGTGTTTGTTGGTGACATCTGATTAATTTGCAAGGTTAAAATGCTCATTGTTAAATAACATCAAGTACTTTTAACTCCTTAAATTACATGGGGTAACATACTTAAACATTATTGGTGTTTTCATAGGTTGCTAAATTAAAAAGGGTTTAAAATTGCTTTGTGTCATTACTAAAAACAAGGTTATTAAGAGTATAATGCACAATAGCAAAAATGGGACAACAATGACTGAGATTGGGGTCCCTGACTTCATGACTGTAGCATGCCTGGTGCCTGGGAGTGTTCCTGTGTAGGAGCACAAGATGCCTAACTGCTGTGGCAGTAGCCTCCCTGGGGAGGCTCTGTACAGGAGTCCTATCAGCTCTTACATTGATATCAGGCACACAGTTCTTGGGCAGAAAGAAATTGTTTTGCTAGATAACCAGTGTTTCATCAGTTCCCTTCTCTAGTTCCTGCCCACCTTACAGTAACTTTGGACAGTGGACTTCTTTGAGAGCTACACAGAGTTCCTAACATTGCACTTTGCAGTTGTGGGAAAAAGTTATGTAGATGGTCTAGTCTCTGTAACTCTCCTGAAAACAAATAATAATGCTTACATAGTCTTTAACTTAATAATAAGACATGTATAAATGTTGCTAACATAACTCTTTAGATCTGCATTTCCATCAGAGAACAGAGTTCCATCTGATCTCAGTTTAATCTTCAAAATCTGTGTTTATAAACCTTTATTTTCTAATACTCCTTTGACCCTCACTGAACTTGAAAATTTGGCCATGCTGGTCATGGCAAAAGGGGCAAAAATTAGTTGTAGGATTAGAACACTTAAAATCTGTAAAGAGTCACGCCTTACCTGAGATAAGGCTCTGCCTCCCACCTTACTGCATGTTAGAGTGACTCCAAGATAAGTCAGACTTCAGCTTATTTAAAGTTATAATCAAAAGATTGGTTTTTTTGTTGTAAAATTACTATGATCTCAAATAGGAAGTATAATGTGGTTCTCAGTCAAAATTCAAGATAGCTATTATACAAGCAGAATATATTTTTACTCTTGCTAATTTCATTTTGTAAAACTGTTACCTGTTAATGTTTTGCAGAAGTAGCTGCTTCCAGAACATACAACCTAGGTAACTTGTGATAATAGGCCATCACCTTCAAAACAGATAGTATGTGGTAGTACTTTAATAAAAGTGTAAATGACTGTAATGTTATGGACATTAAAGTTAAAGCCCAGTACTCTTACTGTATGACTGGTGAGACTGGCTTGCTGGATGATTAAGATCAAACTTAGAGATTGGAATTAAATACAGAAGGCAAGATAAGCCAGTATTTGGATCTTTTGTCCTCAGTCAGCCTAAACCCACGAGCAAGAGAACTTCTCTAAGGAGCTTTGCAACTCTGTGTCACACAACCTCCTGATCAAGGATATTGTTGAGACTAGAGGATGAGAATTGCTCAGTGCATCTGCTGCAGAGGAGGGTCATGGAAAAAGGGAGACACCCCTAATGCTTTCAAGGAAAGCCACCTCATCGAGAAGACCCTGCCTAACCAATGGCACTAATGGAGCTAAGAAGCTGCTCTTAAGTTCTCTATGAGTGGCCCCTGTGGAAACTCAGCTGACTCTTTAACAAGACAGGAACCAGGTCAATTTGACCAGCTTGGTCTTGGACACCCAGCAAAACAGTTAAAACCAAAATATAGCCATTCTTGGGCATTTAAAAGAAATAATAGTTAAAAGTAACTTAAGATGTACACTTGTGTTAACCCACTAAAATTAAGAGTGGAAGCTACAAAAGAAAGATTCTTAGGCAAATGTGCCTGATAACTATCAAGGGAAACTGCCAGAGTCAGAAGTTTTTAGTCAGTTTAAGGCCTACAGACCTTCCTAAGCTATACAGGTAGACTTGATCTATGTTTGCTCGTATGATTACCTAGCCCTAAGTAACAGAAGTATACAGATCTCTACTAAACACAGGTTATACCAATAAGGGATATTTTACAAAAATCAGATGACATTAAGTAGCTTAACTATATTTTCTGGGGACCTCAATGACATTAAGAGTTAAATATTGTGTTTACATTCCTGATAACTTGTACAATGTTAAAGTCCCCAAATAAAGGCCTTGTCCTCTCCAGCCTTTGCTAGGCCTAGTTATGGGAACAATTTCTCAGTTCTTCCACCTCCTGGTGAGAGATTGACTTCTGTCATTTTCATGATACTCAGTGGCAAGTTTCAGATGCTGCAACATTTACTTTGTACTAATCTCATTTCAGTACTCATGTCTTTTTGTTCTTCTATCATAGAAGCACCCACCCCCAGATGAGTTTACAGCCTGCTCTTCCCCAACCAGACTTCTACCTTAGACCCCTCAGTTGACCCGATTTTAAAAAGGGAACTCCAAACTGCTTGCCCCACGCTGCCCACTTCCAGCTCGAAGAAGTCAGATTGGTCATCGCCCATTTTCCCTACAGCAGTGAAGGAGTTCCTAGTATTAGAGGGGTAAATGAAGTCAGAATAAGGACAGGTAGTTAGTGTAGAAATAGGGAATCGGGTCAATCTGAGGAAATGAAGCCATGAAGCCATCTGCCTTTGGAAGTTGGAGACTGCCCCTGGAAGAATAAAATGTCAAGGATCTCCGGAGCTCATTAATTACCAAATTTACCTGACTTTAAAGACTGTAAGCAAGGAGGTCTATGTGCAACTCTGGGAGAAAAATGTTGGTTTTACGCTAATCATTCTGGAGTAGTGAGGGAATCCATGGCAAAAGTCAGAGAAGGACTAACAAACAGAAAGAAAAAATGGGAAGCTAGTCAGAACTGGTTTGAATCCTGGTTCAATTTTTCCCCTTGGTTAACTACTCTGGTGTCCACTACAGTGGGACCCCTAATATTGTTGTTACTAGCTTTAACTATAGGACCTTGTATCATCAATAAGTTAATTGCTTTTGTTAAAGATAAAATAAATACAGTACAGCTAATGGTGCTAAAGGCCCAATATCAGCCCATTAAGCAGCAAGAATTAGAACAGTAGAGACCCAAGATTGGCTCTCTAAATGTTCTTGGAAAGGGGGGATGTTGAGAGCAGGGTGGTATCTGTGCTGCTAACTGTCTCAAGGACAAACAGGACTGCTGGGCCCCTGTGCTTACCAAGGTTGTTAAGAGATATTTGTCCGAGGAATGTGCAGTTGCCTGGAGACCTTATCCGTCAAGGATGGGAGCGGGGCTTAGCCCCGACTCATCTCCTGCATAGTTCACCCCTTCCCTCCTCCCTTCTTCCACTAGGACCGTTCAGTTCTGACAGGACCCAATGAAAATCAAATAGATTGACCGGACCCAACCAGGGGAGGTTTAGCTGTTCGAATGTTAGCCAATTAGAAGAACACTGTAAAACTGCTTGCTTTTCCTTATAAAAACCCTGCTGACGAGGGCTCGGGGCCTCTCCTAGCATCATTGATTAAGGACGCAGAGGACCGGGTTCGAACTCGCTAATAAATGACTCTTTGCTGCTTGCATTGATCGTGGTCTCTGGTGGTCCTTGTGGGGTCTCAAGCCTTTGGGCACAACATTATGAGTCCTCCAGAGGTCATGCTCTGGTTCTCCAGCACAGGGTTCAATTTGACAAATACTTCCCAGCTCAAAGAGAGCTTGGAATTCCTTCCTAGGCACAGTAATTTCCCCATGTGTTGTCTACAGAGCCCCCTTGATTTCAGTCTTTATTCACCTCCCTTTCACCCTACCTTCCTGGACACCTACCTGGCAATGCCAGCTTGTAGCCTGTGCAGCCCCCACAAGCCACACTGAAAATGCGGATACTGGTTTATATATGTGGGTTTTATATTCCCAATTTTAGGTGAGCTCTGGAGGGCAGGAGCATGTTCTCAAGCAACTCTGCTTCAGTCCAAGGCCAGGACACTGCCTCTGCTCCAAACCAGATGCCAGGACCCTGCCGCTGAATCATCTCTGCCTCTGAGCATGCTGTTTATGTCTCCTTACTTTGGGCATCATATGAAAGGAAGATGCAGCTCTGACCTGCCCAACTTTCTAATCACCTAATGGATGCAAGAAGGCTGTGCAGGTTCTGGGGTACAGTGACAATGTGAGGGACTGAGATTGTTCCTACATCAACCAGATGAGGGGCACTCAGGGTAAACCAGTTACAGTGGAAGGAAGGACCTCAATGTCATCTGGCTTCAACAGCAGAGATGCCAATGGGCCTTAGAAAATAAATATCCTTAATTTAATTTTATATTATTTTTCAGCAGTCTGTTTATACCTCTAGGTTTGGCTGAAATTTGTACTTAGGAAGATTTCCTTCTAAGTATTTGGGTTGATTTTTAAGTGAATAAAATGCTATGGTTTAGGCCAAAATGAAGCCTCTGACACATTGTACTGTGGTTAACCAGGAGAGTTCATCTCCCTCAGTGAACAGGGACTTCTCCAAGAAACAGCTGGGTGGCACAGGAGGTCAGTGACCACAGGGGGCTTAAAGTCTGGCTTGGGCCTGGGTGGCGAGGGCCCACAAACTGTAAGGACTCTGTGCTACCTCCCTCTCCCCTGGCCTGAGCTGGGCTTGACAGTGACCTTGATGACAGTGGCTGCTGTCCACAACATGGTAGTCTATGTGTTGGGGCATGGTGGCAGCAAAAGAGACTTATCTATCCTTCTTCCTGACCACAGGGTCCTGGGAAGTACAGCTTTGTTGAGGTGTTTCTACCTGGCTTGGTTTGTGGGGATGGCACGGGGTGGTCATGGCTTTGTTTCCTGGAGCTGCTGCTGCCCCAGTGCTGTGACTTCCACCCATCATGGATGTCTTAGGGATCTGGAAGGCTGAAAGTGGTGTTTTTATGTGCCATGAAGATGTATGGATCCTCACTGTCTGTCTCCGAGCCTGTGGGGCTGCCTGTGGTGTGGCGCCTGGAGGCCATGTGCTGTGGGAAGCTGTAGCTGCGACCTCTGAACACTGGGCTGTGCTGGAGTTGAGCAGGAAGGTGGAGTTGTGGAAGCCCTGTGCATTGCTCTAAAGTCTACCTGGGACCTGCATCTCCTCGTTGTGACTTTCATTCAACCTAGGATACAACTCAAAATCTGAATGTAAGCTAGGGTTGGGGCTCAGTGCTCACCTAGCATGTGATAAGCAGTGGGTTCAATCATCAACAGCACATAAAATAAATGAATAAAATAAAGGTACTGTGTCCATCTATGACTCTTAAATATTAAAAATAATAATAAAAAAAACATGCTGGACGTCTCTCCTGAACTGGACTCCACTGCATCTGCAACATGTACACTCACCCAGTATTGGCCTCAGGCTCCAACACCCCATGTGCCTTTGCTCAGCTGGGTCAGTCTTCCCTGCACCCCAGAAGGTGTCTGCATGCCTCTTACACTACGCAATCACTCAGTGGTGTCCATCTTCCATGCACCCTAGCTTTCTTGCCCAACCCCGCTTACTGCCTGCTTTCACTTTTCGTCAGTCTTCCCTGCACCTCAGCAAGATTGTACCTGCCCCTCACACTGCCTGCATATTCTATGTGAGTCAGACTTTCCTGCACCCCTGCGGGTTGCCCTTAGCCACAACATGCCTCCTTGCTCAGTGGGGTCATTCTTTCTTGCACCCTCACACAGTCTGCTTGCTCTCATTCCAAGGCCCCAAAAGGAAACACAATAGGAAGCAAATATGGTGAAGTTGACAGCAGTCTAGGTGGTGTTAGAGAGGAGCCAGCAAAACCTGTCACCTCTAAGTGTTTACAGAGTCAGTTCATGGGCTTGGGTTCAGTAAGCTAGGAGGAGATATCTGAACCAAGCCCACACATTTATTTTCTACCTATCAGAATCAACTGGTGTCAGGAGGCTACAGAGTGACAACTTTACATTCTGAAAGAAAACTGGTTTTGAAATTTGAAGCCACTGAAGTCTCTCTCAAAATGATGATCCCAAAGCTGGGCATGGTGGCCATACCTGTAATCCCAGGGATTCAGCCTATCAAGAGGCAGAGCAGAAAATACCTCTGTGTAAAATGGAAAAATATATTCCATTTTGGAACAGTATTCAGGCTAGAAAAGAGGTTAATCATTATTTTTTAAAGTCAGTCAAGTGGTAAAGAGAAACCAAGAGGCAGGTCTGTGTCAGTTTCCTCTCCAGAGGTCACACCCAGGATGACTTCCCTCCTCACACACCCTTGCTCTCCCTCTGTCTTCCCTTCAAGCACAGTGGGTCAGTCTCTGGTCATCTATCTCTTGTGCTCTGGACTAGTTGCAGAATATGTGGCTCCCTGTGGTGTGTCATCAGCCCATGCACAGGGAGCACCTCCATCCTGCTGCGAGCTTTGCTGACTAGGCCTCATTGGTCAGGTCATAGAATGTGCCCTGCATGTGGCTCCACCTGCCTGCCCCTGAAATACCCCAGTGTGCAGGGGCATCCAGAAATCCATCCAGTGCTTGACAAAGATCCTCTGGAGGATGATTGCAAAGGCTCATCCTAAAAGGAATTGCCAGATGTTTTGCTCCGAAGCATGGTGCTTTTGCTGCTGTGTTTTTCTGATAATATATTACTCATTTCAGTCTGAACGGATTGCTTAAGGGGACAAGGGGAATACAACAAAAATTCCAGAAAATATTACCTACAATCTGAAAAACAATGGGTCTTTACCACTAACAAAATTAAAAATAATTTTGCAACCGTAAAATGAGTCCCTGAAAGCCTCTGGAGAAAATAGTTGTAGATCTGCCTTTGTCTCCAACAGGCTGGTTAAATTTTAACGATGGTTTTGTTCATGTGTGGTGGTGAGGTATAAGAATAAGGTTTCATAACATTCCTTCCTTCCTACAAAGAATATGTCACCCCTATAATAAACATTGGTACACAATTACAATTGGGACCACTGCCCTACTGTACCCCTTAACACAGCAATTCAGATATTAACCAGATGGACCTAGTAGAGATAGTCACATGAGATTACTTGTCTATTGTTTTAATTGTGAGAATAATAAGAATAGTCTTAGGTCACATAGAGTTTAGATATTAAGGAAGTAAATATTGTATTAGTTCACCGACATAGTTAGATATTCTTAAAACAATTGTGATTAGGTAAGGATAATCTGTAAGGTTACTGTTTTCTCATAATTTTCTGTTCCTTGTTAAAAACAATTTCTGCCTATGCTTTGAAAACTTCTTTAGTATTAACCACAAGACTGCCATTATAGCCTGAAGAAAAATATATATAAACTCAGCCTTCCCCAGAATAAAGTGGGATTGATTGCACCAGAACTAGAGTCTGTGTCTTTCATTCTCCATCCATCGCCGACGCTGTCTCCCCGAGCCCCGTTTACCAGTGTGGAACCCATGGACTCCTGCTAGGGCTGGACCCCGGCACCAGTGATGGTAAAGCAACCTCCAAAACAATTTCCAGAAATAAATACCACATGTGATACAGTATCTTCACATTTTTTCTGGGAATTGCTTCTCCTTTGTTAGTGTCATCCCCCTTATCCCTTTAGGGAAGAGCTATTGCTCAGGAAGTTGTTTCATGCACCCTGAAGTCAATATTTGAACTGTTACCCTCCCAGTCCCATCTTGATCCTGTGGGCTTTATCCTGGGTATGTTTTTGTGGATTATGTGAGGATTGAAAGTGGCCAATCAAATAAAAACCCAGTTGTTGCAAGAAGAGCTAAAAAAGAGGCAGCTGGGTCATGTTCTTGTCTCAGGCCTTGAGGGGTTGAAGTGAGAGGAGGGCTGAAACCCAGAAGATAAGGTTAGCCTGAAACCCTGAAGAGTTCATCTTAAAAACAGAAAAGACAGTATTTTTGTAAAGAAAAAAGACTATCTACCAAAAAACTACTTTCAGCTGAAACAAGACCCAAGTATTGTAATGGATTCCTATGCATCCCTTTAAAAATGAAGTATATCAGGGTGTGTCTGCTGGGGGCCTTGCAGGATGTGTTTCTTGGGATCGAGAGAGGCACAGTCTCCCCCTCCACAGTAACATCTTTCAGGAATACCATATTCAGCTCTGCTAAGTCTCCATGATGCACCCATGAAACACTGAGTGAGAGCGGACAGCATTTAATGCAGTCTAGAGAAGGAATCAGATCTGTTGACAAAGATATGCATCACATGATGTGGGAAGTGATGTGGATTTGGGCAGGTTCACCCCATGGAGCCATATAGATCAGTGAGGAGTGAGCCAGGGCCAAGGCAGGACCTAGTGGAATAGGTCTGGTTGACTGTCCAGTCCAAAGGGGCAGAGGCACCCAGGATTGGCTGTAGCAGTGGTCAGGGACAAAGAGGGCAGGCATCACACAAAAATCAGACCTGGTGAGATGGAATCCTGCTGTCACCCACCTGTGTGACCCAGGGTCAGTGCTGGCTAGCTCCGAGAGTTGTTGTCACTTGCTAGTTAGATTTATACTATGACTCTGCTTTCAGGGCAGAAGTTGAAACAGAGTTGCTCTCAAATCCTTCGGTGACTGTGCAAGGCTGGTGTGAGTGCAGGCATCTCCTCTCCTGTGACAGGGCTGGATCCTGAGCTAAGGTGTGGGAAGTCTCTCAATAGGCCTGGGAAAGGCCTTGCTTTGAAGGAGTTTTAGGCAATGAAAGTTGAGTGCCTGTGCAAACAGAGCCCAGGTCAACAGAGAGATCTTCACTTCTGCAAAGTGTCAGTGTTAGGCAGGAAAGAAGTGCTGTTTCCTTATGAGAAAAACAAACAATTCACAGAGCCATTACTGCAATAGGCTCTTCATGAAAAGTTGTCAGATGCTTATTCGTTGCTCCTTCATAGCTCCCAGCTTAGCTGGGAACCCTGACTGATGACTATTCTCTGACTCTTAAAAATAAATCTTATTTGACAATGGACCTTTATTTAATTTATTTGTCTGTTTATATGTGGTGCTCTGGAATGACGCCAGGACCTCACACTTGTCAGGCATGCGTTCTTCCCCTGAGACACACCACCCCTGCTAGGCTGTGACTCTCTGGTGGAGGGTTTTGTACCCAATGTGTACAGTGTAAACAAAGTTGCTAACTTGAAACACACTAGATTCTTCTCTGAGAAGGAAGGCAGGCCTCTTTCTCTTTAAGAAAAACCTCATCGTACTGAAGCTGTCACACACAACTAATGTCCTCTACCTCCAGACAGCTAAGAGAACATCTCCTTGTGAACAGTTAGCCAAGGGCCCAAGGGAGCACATCCTTTAGAAGACAAAGATATTGAGAGATTACTGGATTGTTCCACTAACAATCTTCCTGATTGTGTTAAACCTCCCCTCATTCAGCCCTTGGTATCCAAGTCAGTGTCAACTGGCCTGGTGATGGACTCCCAAATACTGAATGGCTTGACACCTGTCCCCACACCATTCTGGGTCCACAAAAACAGACTCTTCAGTCAGCTGCTCAGATCTGCAGCACCAGCAAATTCAGCATGCTGGAAGGCATGCATGGAGAACCAAGGAGCTTCCCACCAGAGAAAGCACACAAGGCAAGTTAAAACCCACTTTGAAAAGCTGAGCAACTCTTTCCAAAGAGTGAGAGAAATGGGCTCATTATCCTTCTCCCAGGAAGACAAAAAATAGAGGCAGATGCCAGGGGTCCTCCTGGCATATGGCCTTGGCTGACACCTGCTCTACCTACAAAGGGAACCTGAGGTCATGTCAGCCTCCCAAGAAGGCAGGTGTCTGTGTACCTGTACTCTCCACCTCCTGCTGGAAGTCACAGACCTGGTAGATGCTCTGTACCCTCTTATACATGTCCTCCTTTGTCTCCAACACCAGGTAAAATGTGTGCTTGCTGGTCTTAATGATGAGCATGAAGGCACATGGCAGGCCCTTCAGGTGAAAGGTGACATTTGTGTGCACATATTCCCAGAGCACCAGGATGATGATCTGCAAGGGCTTCTTAGACTGGTCATGCTTGTAGTAGTCCAGGTCACCTGGATCAGTGCCTTGTTGGCTGCTCCTCAGGATGAACCAGTGTTTCTTCCAGGCCTGAATCAGACCAGGAGTAAGAAGAGAAAAGTGATTCATTCATTATTTCAAAGCTTTTTCTCCATAATTTTACTGTGAAGTGAGGTCTCCCTACATTGCACAGACTATCCTGACATTTGTGAACCTTCAGCCTTGGCCTTCTGAATTGCTGGGATGAGAGGTGTGGCTACCATGCCAGGTGTTTCAAAGTTTCTCACTAGTCACTTAGATAATACTGTGGAGTGTGGAACCTGCAGACTGCTCATGGCACCAAACCTCTCCTATCGTAGGAAAACAACAGAGACTTGACTGATGTAGTGGTCCTCTCCAGCTATGGAACAGTTTTTCTATTCCTCTTCACAGCGAAACCTCAAGAGTTTTCTACACTACCAGGCCTTTGAATGACAATGAAGTTATCATCACAAAGATGAAGGTCAGAGGAAAGTTTTTTCAGGTGCAAAAAGACAAGAGTTCTTAATGTTCTTCATTCAGTGGCAGCACCCTTCAGAATGAAGAGCTAAGGGAGACGTTGTTCAGTGAAGGAAAAGAGAGGACTCATGACCAGCGACCTGCCCTGTGGAAGGGCCAGAGAAATTCTCTGTCCACAAAGGTATGATGAGAGGAAGGAGTAGGAGACATCAGCAAGAAAAAAGCACCCAGCAAAGAGAAGTGTATGTTGATACAACAGCTCCCCTCTCCTCTCAAGTTGCATCACTCTTGTTTGATGAACTAGGCAAAACCCACAGCACCATCTGATGCAGGAAAAAACTTACGACCAGGAAAACCCAAGCGAGGAAATTCCTGTCAATAGCACATCAAGATTTTCTTAGGCACAAACAAGGTCACTGTCAACTTGTATTGAAAGACAGAAGAACAGCAACAGATAAAATAGTTTGAAAACAAGAATAAGCTGCAGGAGCTGGTCCACCAGACTTCCAGACTCATCCCATGAACACAGTCAGAAAGACAAATGGTGAGGGCAGACAGAGGGAGAGACACAGGGTCAACAGACTGGAACAGAAGCCCAGGAGGGGGCCCAGAGAAATGGGACAGCTAACTCTGCACAAAGCCAAGGGAGCAATTCAGTGAAAGAAGGGCAGCTTGGTCCACAGTAGTGCAGGGCAGCCGGTAACATTCACAGGAAGAAGGAAATGCACTATGTCTCAACCTTATACAAAAATTAAAGTGGGCCATGGACCTGGGGGAAAGCACAGCTCTATAAGATGCACAGGTGTTGGTCAGTCCCTCCCCACTGTGACCACTACACCTGCCAAGGGCACCTCTGAGGAGCCAGGGTTTATTAGACTCATGGTGTCACTGTGTGGTTGGTCAACTCTGCTGCAGAAACCTCATACAGAATGAGGTTCTGAGGAACAGTGCTCAGATTTGGCAACCAGAAAGCAGGGACAGAGAGACAGACAGACAGTGAGGGGCCTTACAGTTCCCTAGCCACATCCTGGGACCCAGTTCCCCTAGCCAAACCCAACTTGCTTCTCATTTCCAACACCTTCCAGTGATAAGTTATAATTTTTGCCCACAGTGGGGCTGAACTCCAAGACCTCACTCATGTTGTGCAGATGCTCTACCACTGAGCTGTAGCCCAGCCTGCTCCATTCAAATTATTAACTCATTATGTGGGTTAATCCACTGATGAGGTTAGAGCCCATGTAATCCAGTCTTTTCACCTCTGAACACTGAAGCATTGACACCTGAGCTTTGGGGGATATCGTAGATCCATACCATACCATTTATGAAAATGTAACTAAGCAAAATGTGGAAATCCTGGGAATTTATGATTAAGCAAAGCATTCCCAGATTTTTTAGTAAAGTGCAATCTATAAAAGAACAGATTATTAAATTGATAAGCTCATGCTCAGTGAAATCCCTGGTCCAATGGATATAAAACAAGTAACACACTGAATGAAAATGCAAGCTGGGTGTGGTGGCCATGCCTACCAACACAAAAACATGGGAGGCTGAGACAGGTGGCTCAGACTAAGTAAGGTAGTGAGACCCCATCTTATAAATAAATACAATAAAATAGAAAGGATTAGGCATGTAGAGCATATGTGTCAATGTTCAAACACTACTACCCGCCACCATGAAAAAAAGAAAGAAAAAGAAATGCAAACTACACTTTAAGCAAAGGACTACTATCTTGAGTGTGTAAGGTATTTTCAAAGACAATATTAAACAAAAACAAACAATCCTTAAAGAAACTGGAAAAAGACTTGAGGGGATTTGCTCAAGGCAATACAATCATATGGAAGATGTTCTATGACTTTACCCTTAAGATTTCCAGAACTAAGGTGAGAGGGACAATGGTCAAGCGAGCAGCCTGGTACAACCATGGGCCAGGACACCACTTAACAAAGAGAATGTGAACTGTTGACACACAATAGCTGTGATGAGTTCCCAGAGACTCTTGCTGAAACCATCCAAAAGGTAACACACCACCTGAGTCCACTGAAGCAACACTGGTGAGATGACTGGCTCACAGACACAGAAGACAGCTCAAGGCTGTCATGGGTGAAAGTTGTGCAGGGTTGGGGAGGGGCAGGGATAGAGAGTAAGGAGACAGGATGCATATCCACTCATCTTAGCACTGGAGGCCTTCTGCATCCTGACTGCTGCTGTCAGCACCTGATGAGGACACAACACAGGGTTTAAAGATAAGGTAACCTGGGAAGACTGGGTAAAGGGCACAGGGTCTCTCTTCACTATTTCTGTTGCAGTGAGCACCTGCAATTACCTCAGTATAAAACATTTACTTGGTTTAAAGATCTCAGACTTTGTGTCAAAACTAGAAGACCCTGCTCACAGGGTGAACATATTGATTGAATAAGAGGTGAATGGTCCAAGCACAGAGCCTGGCACAGAGGCGAACTCCCAGGAGGCTGTGAGAGATGAGCAGTGCTCAGCCTCAGGGTGGGTTGGGCATACATAGCCAGGGTATTTAGGTCCCTTGTGGGTCAGACATGGGATACTGGGTGACAGGAGCTCAAAGATGGTTCCCACATTTCTCGCCAGACAGGTAGCTTGCTGTTGGTACCATTTGCTTAACCAGTGTTGGGTACAGGGCAGAGGGATGAAGAAGGGCTTATTTCTGGATGTGGAGAGTTTGTGTGCACTGGGAGACACTAGAGGCCTCACATCTCATCTGGATATCCAGTTGGAGGGGAGAAATCAACCCTGGGAGAGAAACTTAATGGAGCTCCATGGTTGGGGCACAGGCATCATTCTCATCCAGGAAGTTCAGAGGAGAAAAAGAGCAGCATGCAATGTGCCTTTCTCAAGAAAAGAGGGAGACGTTTCAATAAAGAGCTGGTGGACAAGAGCGGAAAGGTGCTGCTCGTCTTCCTTTCACTGCAGCTTTAAATCAGTAGAACCACAGTCAGCATTGCTAGCCAACAGCAGCTGTGGACCACTGAAAGCTACCCCAAGGGTGCGGAAGTGCCAGTCATTGCTTGAACCTCAGCATGAACTTCCCTGTTAACTATGGCCCCCAACTCTGGAAATCAACTCTTTCCTCCCAAATCCTCAATGCAAACTTTGAAATGGGTTCAGCTTCCAGGGAGACTGACTGCAGAGAATTTGTAGAGAAAGTCCCTCATCCCCATTTACCACCTGCCTGTCCTCACCTACCACCCTCCCATCCCCTGGACTCCCCAGTACCCGCATCCACCCACACTCACTCAGAGTTGCAACTTCTCTGGCAACAAATTCCTCAGCCAGCAGGCTAGCACCACTTGCTGGTTGTCCATGCGGCCAGCCTACATGGCCTATTGCAGAGTTGCAGCAGAGCCTGGACCTGGGGCATGTGCACAACTGGTGCACACAGCTGGCAGACCAGGCCCCCATCCAAGTCGACTTCAGAAATGAACCCAGGTCTCTGAGAAGGAGGTGGAAATGTGCTGAGGTACCCTGCATCACCAGGGGCAGGGAGGAGTGAAGGGAGGATGGAGCAGCAGATGGAGATTTCACAGAAAGTAGACAGGGAGTGGTTGGAGGACTGCCTGGCTTCATGTCTATCCCAGAATTTTAACTACCAGCAGGTCAGGGTCCCTCTCCAATTAAAGGAGGTTCACCCTTTCTAACTAGATTATAAAGCAAGATCACATCCCGTTCCTGGATCTACTAGGAATATTGGGAGAATACCAAGTCTGCTCCTGTGACTGACTTTCTATGATATCAGGTGTGAGGATGGAGACAACATGATGCCAGATATATGATGGTGTAGCCTGGACCAGAGATCTCCTAGGTTTTGCAGAGGCCCATAGTTACCAGAAACCTTTTAACTGCTGGATTGGATGGGGTCCAGGAGCCCCACAGCTATGAAAATCCAGGGATTTATAAGGCATTGGAAGGAAATGGCATAGTATTTACATATAGCCCATGCACACCCTTCTGCATATTACAAGCAATCTGCACATTACACTGAATAATAGGAGAACACAAACACTAAGTATCAAGTTAGGCATTAATAACAAAGAAAAATGTACCTGTTTATTTAGTACAGATGGAAATATTTCTAAATGTTCTGCAGCTAAGTTTTGGTTGAATATGAAGTTGTGGAATCTGCATGTATGTCAGACCCACTATTCCCTAAACCACTGAAAGACAGAAATATGTAACATTTAAATTCAGCAAAATCAGGAGGGTGACCCACCATAAGGAAAGCAGAGCTTATTTCTCTCACATTCCACCTACCAACTACTGAGTCCTATGTTTGCAGCACCTGAGGCATCTGCTCAGTTTGGCAATAGCTGGGGTATGTGATGAAGTCAGGTCATCCCAGCATATCTTTTACCCAGAGGATGGTATTCTGCCTACCTGTGGCCATGTTGGCAAGTTGAGAAGACTGGCAGTTAGATGGAAGTAGGCCACCTTCAGCCAGAACCCCCTTAGGGTCCTAGTCCCTTAAGCAAAATGCCCTGGGTTGTTGTTTACCATTCCATGTGGAAACAGAGTCTTGAGTGGTTAGTGTAGCTCTATATCTTCTGGGTACACTCCTCTTTCTCTGGCTCTCACTCCTCCAATGCTACTATGAAATTAACATTCATTTGCAATCTATTCTTGTAGTGAAAGCCTAGCTAAGAGAATTCTATTGTAACTGAGAGTCCCAGTCAATCACAGCAGGGAGGTCTTAACTGACCAAATGAGACAAACACCATTTGCAACCTGCAAAAGTGACTTTGCAACAAGTTGAGTTGTTATTGTTACCTTACCTCTTTTCTGTCTGTACTTGCTGCCTGATCCTGTGTCCCTAATCTTTTGCTATTGTACTCCTGGATTGCATGTCATTATACTTTTTTATAAACCCGTTCAATAAACTGCATTCTTTAAATTTTCAAAGCTTCTTCATTTAGCAGTGACTTTGGGATCTGAACTAAAAGTTTATTATTTTAAATATAATTATGGTTCAGTGATATATCTTTGATGTTTATAACCTATTTGCATGCTTAAGAAATTGTTAATATTTATAATAAAACTGTTGTTTATCTGAGTGTTTGTGAAGCATAATATAGTTTTGAATGCTTTGCCTTTTTGAAATAAGCAATATTTTATTTGAACAAAGAATACAAAAATTTAACATCATCCAAATCTTAAGAACATTAAAAATCTCACCAATACTTTTTACAAATTCTGAAGGAAAAAAATAAACTTGAAAGAGTAAACTATAGAAAATACTATTGAACTTAGTCTTTATCTTTCAATACCCTGTTACTGATACTGGCAAATTTTATACCAAATGTCATGCTGGTAGCTTTCACATTGCATGATTCATCATTTCACATGTTTTTGTGCTTGGGATGGGATCAGGGCTGTATGCATCTTAAGTGGAGAACCAATGGGCTGTACCTCAGCTCCTAAAAGACTTTGTGCATTTCAGCTAATGTTTTATACATCACTGGTAATATCCAATTTAAAGTTTTAAGACTTTAAGTTATGCCACTTCAAAAAATGTGTGTTTACTTAGCATAAGCATCAACAGTACAAACGAAACACCTTATAAGATCATGAACCAAAAACAAGAAATGGAGATTACAAAGGCAGACTTGAAGAATTCATTCTTAAATCAGTTTTTGTATTTATTGCACATAATAAGATTACTTGCTTAATGCTCTAATGTTTAAAATGTTAGACAAAGTGGTTTGAGAGACATCTAGATTGACAGTGAACACAACGGTGTTCTTGCTTCTTTCCACTTTATGGAGTTTGTTGTTAATTTAATTCTGGGGATGAGTGAGCTGTCACTGAACACAAAGACCCCTTTATCCCACTCAGCTCAGAACATGCCTCAATCCTGAGGGCCTTGTCCTGCTGGGCAGGAGATGGTAGTCCTTCACTTAAGATGTGGGTCAAACAAGGCTCCTGGGGTCAGAATTCTGTGGCCATGACTGTGGGGTTACCTTTGATGTGCACCCAAAATGGGTTGTTGGGCTTCTCCATGCCTATCTTCTTCACCTGTGCAGCCAAGAACCTTCCTCTGATGGGATGGTTGGAAGGTGTCCAGGTGGGTTGTTGGGTCTGACTCCTTGTTAACTAAGATGAAGCACTTAGTACAACTTCAGAACTGCCTCCATGGGAGGCCCCTTCCTCAGAGCCTGGTGGGTGCTGTAACTCACCTTGCTTCAACAAACTGTGGGTTTGCAGATCATTTGGTTCAAACCCAGACCCACTCCCTTCCCACAGTCATCACTGCCTTCCCCAAAGTTGGTTTATGTGGGAGGCATCCTGGGTTGGTGAGGACAGCCAGGTCTCAGCATGTTCTACTTCCCAGGTTTCTGGATGTGAGGAGGAAGCAAGGAGCTGGTGCAGCTCTGGAATGACCTCCACTACTGCATGACTGCCAGGAGGCTGGGTGTGGCAGTGCTCACCAGCCTGCAGAACTTCTGCTGTAGGAAGAAATAGTGCAGGCATGTGGCTGCAGAGGTTCCACCAGGGTGCTGAGGGGTGGATATACCACCAGGACCCCCAAGGGGCTGGTGGTAGGTGCAGGAGGTCACAGCCAGGACACCATCAGTGGTATGGCATCAGCGTTTTTTGCTGACTGTGAGGCAAGTCCAGAACGCACTCCCCCTGTCTCCTCAGTGCTGGGTGACTGAGGCCATGCCAGCCGTGGGCACCATGACCATTTCTTCCCATCTGCCTCCTGAGCCTGGCAGGATGACAGAGCCCATGAATGGGCAGTGGACATGAAGGGCAAGTGGGGGCTGCTGGGCCTGTGTCCCACATCTAGGCCCCAGGGGGGCTCTCAGGGCCATAGGAATAAATGTGTGGCAAGGACTAAAATGAATAGTGTGTGATGGGGTCAGAAAGGCACCTGGCACAGGGCAGGTGCCAAATAACTGCAAAGGCATCTTGTCAATGTGATCATAAGTAAATGAATTATATTCTAATGAGCATTCACTACCTTCATGACCATTCACTAATGAGACAGAGAATGGTGCAGTCAGCTGCCGAGGATTCATATGAGAGATGTGCACAAGTTTCCAGCCACACTTACAGCTTGAAGCCTCTGTTCTTCATCCCAGGGTCACTGCTGCTTGGGGGTGCACTGCATGTCTCACTCCAAGGTTGCTGAGTCCCAGGGTTTCATGTTGCAGGAAGAAGAGATGGAAGCTGTTTTGGACCAGAGAGATTTTCTTGCATGATTCCCACCAGCTAGTGGGAGCAGGAGACAGGTCCTCAGAAGTCCAGCAGTTCATGGGCTCAGGTCTCAGATGCAAGTAGGTCCTCTAGATGCTCTGTTGAGAGCAGGGTGGTATCTGTGCTGTTAACTGTCTCAAGGACAAACAGGACTGCTGGGCCCCTGTGCTTACCAAGGTTGTTAAGAGATATTTGTCCGAGGAATGTGCAGTTGCCTGGAGACCTTATCCGTCAAGGACGGGAGCGGGGCTTAGCCCCGACTCATCTCCTACATAGTTCACCCCTTCCCTCCTCCCTTCTTCCACTAGGACCGTTCAGTTCTGACAGGACCCAATGAAAATCAAATAGATTGGCCAGACCCAACCAGAGGAGGTTTAGCTGTTCAAATGTTAACCAATTAAAAGAACACTGTAAAACTGCTTGCCTTTGATTATAAAAACCCTGCTGACAAGGGCTCGGGGCCTCTCTTAGCATCACTGGTTAAGGACGCAGAGGACCGGGTTCGAACTTGCTAATAAATGACTCTTTGCTGCTTGCATTGATCGTGGTCTCTGGTAGTCCTTGTGGGGTCTCGAGCCTTTGGGCACAACATACAGGGGCTCGTCCGGGATCCCCAAGCCCACCCAGACACCTGATCATAGAGTCATAAATGACACCTTCAGCCGGTGAGTAAGGCATTGCCGTGTGTTTTCTGGTCTGAATTGCCTGCAGATTCTGGTTCTGGGCTGGCATAGTCCTGGTGGACGCACTATAGGACCCCAGCAGGGTCTCGGGAGATGTCCCCTTGACCCGTCGGGCGACTTGTCGCATCTGGTGACTTTTGTCACATCTGAGCAGTTTGTGCTGCATTCTGGCGATTCGTCGCATCTGGTGATTTTGTCACATCTGAGCAGTTTGTGCCGCATTCTGGCGATTCGTCGCATCTGGTGACTTTTGTCACATCTGAGAAGTTTGCGCTGCATTCTGGCGATTCATCGCATCTGATGACTTTGTCACATCTGAGCAGATTTTGCGCTGCATCTGAGCAGATTTTGCACTGCATCTGGGCAATTCTGTTGCATTTGGGTGGCTCTCACATCTGGGCAGCTTTTGCGCAGCATCTGGGCAGCTTCTGTGCTGCATTCGGGTGACTTGTCACATCTGGTTAACTCTTTGTCCCATTTGGGCATTGTGTGCACCTGGGCAACTCCTTGATATAATTGGAAATTGTTTGTTTTTGTTGACAAAGTACCAGCTAGCCAATTTTTGATTTAGCATGCTATGTGTCTGTCTGTTTGTGTATTGTACTATATGGTCTTTACTCTTGCCTTCTATTAAATTCTTCATTGTGTTAATCCAATCTTAGGCTTAGGGATACTCATTGCAGGGTACTTTGCAGTCCTTCTCCTTGTTCCTGAGAGATTTATTTACTCCAATCCCCCTAGGCAGAGAGCTCAGCAGCTCCATTCCTCAAAAATAGTAAGAAATAATGTTTTGTGATTTTCTGCATTCAAACCTAACCTGATTTCTCAACCAGGAAGAAAAAGGGTTAAAAGAGTCCTGGGTGATCCTCCCTCCCCCCTGCCTGGCCTTGCTGAAACCTGCATTGGAATGTAGGCTGCAGCAGTCTCAGCGGGAAAGGGGAGTAACCTGAAGATAAAAAAAAAAAAAAGGTGTTCGTTTTAAACTCCTGGGCTGCTACACAGAACTAATTCATTCTCTAGGATTCTTGTTTTGTTTTGTTTTTTCTCTAATGCTGTATTTTTGAGCTCATAATTTTGATCCTGCATACCTAGGTTAATGATTTTTTTTTGATCAGTTCTATTTTTATTCAACTAGAGTTTTTGAACATCTGTTACATTGCAATGGAGATTCACCTATAAAGTTACAAGGCCTTTGATTTTGTATTATTTGTATGTCGTGCTAATGTCATGTTTTGTCTGTATCAAAACTGAGTGCTCCTAAAATTAAAATTTAAAAATGGATCCAAATACTTTTATTCACATGATTTAAATTGTTCAATTTAAATTGGGTAAACTAATAAAAGTAAAATATCTTTAGAAATAACTTGCAAGTCTCCAGGTGGTCAAACTAATGAAATGTTGATGTTAAACAATGTCTAATATCAATTGTTTCTAAGACTTTTCTTCAACAGGAAAGAGACAGCAAATACTGTTCAGGACACTTGTCTGATATCTTGGTTTTCACAGAATAAGTGAATTAGAGTTAACATGTATGGGATTACTCAAATGTGTTTGCTGGTGACATCTGATTAATTTGCAAAGTTAAAATGTTCATTGTTAAATAACATCAAGTACTTTTAACTCCTTAAATTACATGGGGTAACATACTTAAACATTATTGGTGTTTTCATAAGTTGGTAAATTAAAAAGAGTTTAAAACTGCTTTGTGTCATTACTAAAAACAAGGTTATTAAAAGTTATGTTCTAACAGATAAAACCTCAACTCAGAGTGTGAGTGTTCCATCTGCTCCCTTACCACTTCCCCCTGCTCCCCCTCCAGTTCTGCTAAGCTTCAAGGAGCTCTTAGATTTGGATTTAGAGCTACCATCTCCCCTTTCACTGTGTTTCAATTAGAGTACTATAAACCGCAAAGTATTTTATCTTATTAAATCGGAGTAATTTGTCTAAATTCAAAAATTTCATAAGAGTTGTTTCAGAATGTGGACAAAAAGGGGTCAACAGATAGGAAAGAGAAAAATAAAACGTTCTGGGCTTAAAAATATATTTAATAAAAAGAAAAAAAAATGTTTCTGGGTAAGAAAGTGCCTGTGTGATGGAATACATGAGGGTCTAAGTAAGTGCTAAGAAAGTCTGTGTGTAAGTCAAGGGCAAGTTTCAACAAGTCTGTGTGTAACTAAGTTGGTTATCTGTATGTGAGACAGCTAAAGCTATTTAAGGTGTTTCCTAAGGTGAAATACTAATGTTCTGATATAAGCCAAAGTTTAATCTATATGGTAAAATGACATGGTAAAATAACAAGGATTTCTTAGAAACACTAATTTACTCTTAACTTTGTGTCTATTAAGTTTTATTCTTTAAAACAATTAGTCTTAAAAATTGGGGTTTATACAATTATGGTTAAACAACTGTTAAGAGTATTGTACTATGTTACAGAGTCTAAATTTTTCTTTAAAAACTAAATTTAGTAAGATTAATGTGTCAAGGTAATTGTAAAATGGTCACTCATTGTATATTAAATGTATTCATATTTTCCAGGTATACAAGTTTTTTAAGCAGGAAATTTGTCAAGCTGCTATTCTCCAGAATAAACTTGTCTGTACTGGTAATATTAAACTTAAAGAGTACATTTTATTGGGGATTTATTTCTATCATTTAATGTTCTATTATGGGACATATTATCAGTAAGGTATATGTAAAATTGGTTACTTATTTCACTGAGATAAAAATTTAAATGTAAATGTATATCTAAGAGTTAGTGACAGCCTGATTTGTTTAAAGGTTCACATTGTAGAAGGTAAAAACATATTGCTACACACACAAAAAAAGTTAAAAGCTCTCTCAGCCTTTCTTTGATTGATTCCTGTTCTGGATATAATGTTAGACTGTGTTAACTAATATTCATAGGGACTCAGAAATCAATATATGTAAACTTCTTAAAATGACATTTAAGAAAAAGTATAATGTACAATAGCAAAAATGGGACAACAATGACTGAGATTGGGGTCCCTGACTTCATGACTGTAGCATGTCTGGTACCTGGGAGTGTTCCTGTGTAGGAGCACAAGATGCCTAACTGCTGTGGCAGTAGCTCCCTGGGGAGGCTCTGTACAGGAGTCCTATCAGCTCTTACATTGATCTCAGGCACACAGTTCTTGGGCAGAAAGAAATTGTTTTGCTAGATAACCAGTGTTTCATCAGTTCCCTTCTCTAGTTCCTGCCCACCTTACAGTAACTTTGGACAGTGGACTTCTTTGAGAGCTACACGGGGTTCCTAACATTGCACTTTGCAGTTTTGGGAAAAAGATATGTAGATGTTCTAGTCTCTGTAACTCTCCTGAAAACAAAGAATAATGCTTACATAGCCTTTAACCTAATAATAAGACATGTATAAATGTTGCTAACATAACTCTTTAGATCTGCATTTCCATCAGAGAACAGAGCTCCATCTGATCTCAGCTTAATCTTCAAAATCGGTGTTTATAAACCTTTATTTTCTAATACTCCTTTGACCCTCACTGAACTTGAAAATTTGGTCATGCTGGTCATGGCAAAAGGGACAAAAATTAGTTTTAGGATTAGAACATTTTACTTAAGACTTGTGAAGAGCCCTGCCTTACCTGAGATAAGGCTCTGCCTCACCCTGCTACATGTTAGAATGACTCCAAAGTAAGTCAGGCTTTAACTCATTTAAAGTTGTGCTCAAAAGTTTGATGTTTGTTGTAAAGATTACTGTGATCTCAAACAGGGTATATGTAGAACTCAGCCAAAATTCAAGATAACTATTATACAAGCTAAATATGTTTTTACTCTTGCTAATTTCACTGTGTAAAACTGTGCCTGTTACTATTTTGCAGAAGTAGCTGCTTCCAGAACATACAACCTAGGTAACTTGTGATAATAGGCCATCACCTTCAAAACAGATAGTATGTGGTAGTACTTTAATACAAGGGTAAATGACTGTAAAGTTATGGACATTAAAGTTAAAGCCCACAGCTCCCCACCCTATTCTCCCGGAGGAAGATCCAGACCCCCTTCTTGTTAACCTCCCTCCTTATATGCAAGCCCCTATTCCTCCTCAGGACCCAGGACTGGAGGCTGCAGAACAGAGAGAAGCGGCTGCAGCCGGAAATGAGGAAGAAAGAACTGGCTCGGGAGGGCTGGCAAGGTGAACGCGGAGCCGAGCCCAGCGGGCAGCTGGCCCCTCCCAACCAGAAACTCCAGATTCCACAATTGCTCTGCCACTCCGAGAAACTGGGCCGCCAGACAATGCTGGCAATCCCCGGCCTCAATATTGGCCCTTCTCTACAAGTGACTTATATAATCGGAAAAATCAAAATGCTAAGTTTTCCGACAACCCTAAAGACTTGATTTCCCTTTCAGATAGTGTCATGTTCACTCATCAACCTACTTGGGATGACTGTCAGCAGCTACTCCGGATTCTGTTCACAACCGAGGAGTGTGAAGGAATCCAGATAGAGGCCAGAAAGTTGGTCCCCAGAGACGATGGACAACCTACTGTAAACCCTGACTTAATTAATGCTTCTTTCCCCTTGTCCAGGCCTCCGTGAGATTATGGGACTACAATACGGCTGAAGGTAGGGAGAGACTCTGGGGTTTATCGCCAGACTCTAATGGGGGGTCTCCGGGCAGCAGCTCGTAAACCCACTAATTTGGCCAAAGTGTATTCAGTCATGCAAGAAAAACGGGAATCACCCTCAGCTTATTTAGAAAGATTAATGGAGGCATTTAGACGGTATACTCCTATAAATCCAGAGTCCCCAGAGAATCAGGCAGCAGTAGTAACGAGCTTTTTTAACCAGGCAGCACAGGACATAAGGCGTAAGTTACAAAAAATAGAGGATTTAAAAAGAAAAAGTATTCAAGACTTAATGAGAATAGCCCAGCAGGTATTCAATAACAGAGATGCACCAGAGGAAAAGCAGCTTAGGGCTACTAGGGAAATAACCAAAGCATTAGCAGTAGCAGTGCAGGGAGGGAGAGCAGAAAAAGAAGGAAACAGACTCCTGAGTAATCGACCACAACTTGGGAACTCCAGAGTGCATGATCTGGGTCGGAATCAGTGCACTTCCTCCTTACAGACAATGGTATACAGTGATGGATTTAAAAGATGCCTTTTTCAGCTTGCCTCTAGCTCCAAAGAGCCAAGAGCTATTTGCCTTTGAATGGACAGACATTGATGAGGGTATCAATGGACAACTTACCTGGACGAGATTGCCGCAGGGATTCAAAATTCTCCCACCTTGTTGGACGAAGCTCTACATGAGGACTTAGGCACCCTCAGTCCTCAACCCTGCTGCACTGCTTCCTGACCCTGACCTGGACACACCCATACATGACTGCTCGGAAATCCTAGCCCAGGTTCATGGGCTTAAAGAAGATCTGCAAGATCATCCGCTGCTTGATGTAGATGCAGTATGGTTCACAGATGGGAGCAGCTTTCTACATCAGGGTCAAAGGTATGTGGGTGCAGCAGTAGTGACTGAGACAGAGGTAATTTGGGCTGAGCCTCTACCAATAGACACCTCTGCCCAGAAGGCAGAACTGATAGCCATGACTAAGGCTCTAACGATGGGAAAAGACAAAAAAAAAAAAAAATTTGACTGTATACATGGACAGTCGTTATGCCTTTGCAACTGCCCATATTCATGGGGCTATTTACAGGGAAAGGGGAATGCTAACTGCAGAGGGGAAATCTATTAAATACAAGGAAGAAATTGTGTCCCTGATAGACGCCCTCTGGTTACCCAAGAAATTGACTATCGTACATTGCCCTGGGCATCAAAAACCATCTGATCCAGTATCCAGGGGCAACTGCACTGCTTAGCAGACAAGGTGGCACGTGAAGTAGCCCTCCAGAGAGACTTGATCACGGTTGCTCAACTCCCAGACTCTGGCTCACAAACCCTCCCAAAAGACCCAACCTACACGGAAGAGGACTTATCATGGATTCGCCAGCAACCACTAGCCCAATGCTTAGATGGATTGGGGAAAGACTCTGAAAACTGGATGATACTTCCAGAACTGATGGGGCAGAAAGTGTTGCGCAGGCTCCACCAGTCCACCCACATGGGGACAAGAAAATTACAGGACTTGATGCTGCAAGCAGGAATTAGAATTAAAGGTGCGCAAAATAAGATAGAACAGATTGTCAAATGTTGCAGAGTTTGTAAGTTAACAAATGCAGGATATAGCAAGTGGGAATCAGGAAATAGATTAAGGGGGGATAGGCCAAGGGCATATTGGGAAGTTGATTTCACTGAAGTAAAACCTGGAAGGTATGGGTATAAATATCTATTAGTTTTTGTAGATACTTTTTCAGGATGGGTTGAAGCATTCCCCACCAAGCGGGAAACGGCGCAGATAGTGGCTTAGAAGATTTTAGAGGACCTCCTGCCAAGGTAAGGATTTCCTGTGATGATAGGGTCTGACAACGGGCCAGCGTTTACTTCACAGGTAAGTCAGGGGCTGGCTTCAGTACTTGGGGCAAATTGGAAACTGCATTGTGCTTATCGACCCCAAAGCTCAGGACAGGTAGAGAGAATGAACAGAACTTTAAAAGAGACCTTAACCAAATTAACCCTGGAGACTGGCGGTAACTGGGTGACTCTCCTTCCCTATGCCCTATATCGGGTGCATAATTCTCCCTATAAGATGGGACTCACCCCTTATAAAATCATGTTTGGGACCCCGCCTCCAATACTCCCTGATCTGACTGAAAGAAAAAAATGTAGATGATTTTGAACTTTTATCTTCCCTCCAGGCCCTGCAGAGGGCCCACAGAGAAGTCTGGCCTAAGCTCAAAAGTCTGTACGAGTCAGGCCCGCCTCCTGTTCCTCACAACTTCCACCCGGGTGATTGGGTCCTAGTGAAGCGACATCGACAGAGCAACTTGGAACCACGGTGGAAGGGCCCCTACATGGTCATTTTGACTACACCCACCGCCCTCAAAGTCCACGGCATCGCCTCCTGGATTCATCACACCCATGCCAAGTTGACTGAACCCCTTTCCGACATCGTGCTTCCTGCCCTAGACGACTCTGCCTGGAGAGTGGACAGGTCTAAGGACAACCCGCTAAAGATCAAGCCTTGACGCCATAGACTGTGACTATGTTCTTGCTTTTGATTTGTTCTTTTGTTCTGGCCATAACCATAGCTGTAGCTCCGGTTTTTGGAGCCACCAACTTCAGCCAATATCAGCCCATTAAGCAGCAAGAATTAGAACAATAGAGACCCAAGATTGGCTCTCTAAATGTTCTTGGAAAGGGGGGATGTTGAGAGCAGGGTGGTATCTGTGCTGCTAACTGTCTCAAGGACAAACAGGACTGCTGGGCCCCTGTGCTTACCAAGGTTGTTAAGAGATATTTGTCCGAGGAATGTGTGGTTGCCTGGAGACCTTATCTGTCAAGGACGGGAGCAGGGCTTAGCCCCAACTCATCTCCTACATAGTTCACCCCTTCCCTCCTCCCTTCTTCCACTAGGACCGTTCAGTTCTGACAGGACCCAATGAAAATCAAATAGATTGGCCAGGACCCAACCAGAGGAGGTTTAGCTGTTCAAATGTTAACCAATTAAAAGAACACTGTAAAACTGCTTGCCTTTGATTATAAAAACCCTGCTGACAAGGGCTCGGGGCCTCTCTTAGCATCACTGGTTAAGGACACAGAGGACCGGGTTCGAACTTGCTAATAAATGACTCTTTGCTGCTTGCATTGATCGTGGTCTCTGGTAGTCCTTGTGGGGTCTCGAGCCTTTGGGCACAACAGCTCACTGCCTGCCGGGGCATGACGCAACATTCAGAGACCTGGGCACCAGCTCCTATGGACTTATCTGTGTGTTTTCAGAGGTGTGATTTGTCTTCTGCCTCTGGTGTTGGGAGATGCTGGGTGTGGACAGCCCATCTTCCCTGGTGCTGGCCTTGGGCAGTGGACAGTAGACAGACTGTGCAAGAACAGCTTCAAGAGAGGGTCAGGACAGGGTGGGTCTTTTTTTGAGGGATAAGGAGCTATTTAGAATGGTGTCTGGTACAGACCTATCCAAGCCTTGGTAGAGTTCTGAACAGGATGAAGCAGCTGAGCATATGAGCAAGTGCCCAGGCAGAAGGTCAAGGTCACAGACCATAGGTCAAGGGGTACTTGGTGCCCTGGAGCACATGGACATTCCTCTGGAGCTTGATGGCAGCAACCCGAGTGAAACTGACCCACTGCTGCTTCCTGCAGCTGTGATTGCAAAGTCCCTTATCAGCTCCTCTGGCTCCCTGTGTTCCCAACCTCAGGGCTCGGGATTCCAATGACCCAGTGCTGATTTTCCAAAAAGACCTTGATCAGGAAACAGAAATATTTCAACAGTCTAAATGGTTACACGGTTTGGGTTTCGTTTGCCCTCTTGCTCCTAGAATTCCTCTAAATTCTAGGGCATTAAAATGGACATCCTGGCATAACTTCATTGTGGTCACTTATTATCTTGTAAGATGAGGCAGAGGGAAGTCTCAGAGGCAAGGACCCCTGGGTGGCCCAGAGCAGGGATGTGTGGTGGGTTGCACTGGATGGTGCTGTGTGACACCAAGGCCATCAGCAATTCTTTAGGAAGAAAAATGCACAGGTCAAGTAGAAATCAATTGTTCAAAGGCATAAAGTATAAAAAGAAAGATATTAAGCAAAAAAACCCAAATGACAAAACGATCATGCCATTTTGAAATGTTGCATTTTGTGCCGTCTGAGACTTCTACAAAACGAAGAGCCTAGATACAACACCCTGTATTCTCTGCTCTCTGACTAGCTCTGCCTGTCCTGTGGCTAGTGGGGTCTGTAGTTGGTCCTGGTGTGCAGGGAGGCTCGATGACCTGCGGGGTGGGAGGAATCCCATCTCCCACGGGAACAGTTAGTCAAGGCCCCCCTCCCTCTGCTCTGGTGGGTGCTGTGCTCTCATGCAGGTGCACAGATGCAGGCCACATGCTCGGTCCTCCCCCCACACATGCTCTGCTGCCCTCAGTCTGAGGGGTCAGCCCGCCAGGCCCAATGAACTTCAATGCCAACCTTGTGTTTGGTCTTTTCTGTTTCTTCTTTGGGGAAATCAGTGTGGCTTTGTTTCTACAAGTTTCCTTCTGATCTTCTCCACTGATCTTGGGATTGCCAGAGCTCAGGACTCTGAGACCAGGGCTTCTCCACCATTATGTGCTCCCATTCCAATGTAGGTTCTTCTCCCCTGGAGTGACAGGGATCTTCTTGTTAGCCATCCCAGGATGTGCTGGGGCAACTATGCCCTCCATGTAGGCTGCATTTCCAAGGGGCAGCAAGGCAGAGCCTGCTCTGAGGCAAACCGCCTGCCAGCTCATCTTTACAATGCTGAGAACTGTCCAGGACTGGGGCAGAGTGCACACTTCAGCAGCCCCAGGTCTGCTCTGGTTGGCTGGGTCAACTCCAGTCCCCACCTGACTGCCTCAGCAGCCTCACCCAGAAGATGACTCCTTCCAGGAAACGTAAACTCTCTCTGTCTGAGCCCTCTTGCCCCCAAGGCTCTTCAGGACTTAACAAAATGCTTTCTGCTGTGCTTTCTCATCTTATCCTGGAAACGCAGGGAGGGCATTGGGGCCTCATTTTACACCTAAGGAAAACTCAACCTTGAAGGGGCAAGTGGCCTTTGGAGGGCCACACAGTAGGGGAAGGGCTTCAAGCTGTCCTTGGGCTCTGGCTTGTCCCTCCTGTGTTGGCCTGCTCTTGTCCACCAGCCTGCCACCACCTGCTATACTTGCAGTGTTTTCTGTGACTCACTGTTTTCCTCAAATTCATCTCTTTAAGGGGAACTTTACATCATTAGTGTCTGTTTTCCGTTGGAAGGGAACTTGCTATAAATACATCAAAACAAAACTGTGTTAGGAAAGTCTCTCCAGATAAGCTGCCTTCGTGTTGCTGGCCAAAGATGGAGTCCCAGGCCACGTTATTTCACAATAACTAAGACCAGAGGCAAGTGTTGAGTTAAAACTGAGCTGCACTGGCCTGAGGTTTTTGCCACGGGAGTGTCCAATGGATTGGAGGAGAGCTGAGAACCAGGAAGCCAGGAATCGAGGTACCAGGCTCTGTGTGTTCAGGGTCCCATCATCTTGTTCCTCTAAAAAGCGGAAGAGGATCTCCAGTGACCCTTTAGGAAGCCCAAGGTGCAGCTTCTCATACATCTTGGGAGCAGTGTCCTTCCTGTGAATTTGAGTCACAGGTGTGGACCATGCTGAACAACTTCGGGGGACTCAGTTCACCCTGACTCTGGCCCCTTGGTGCCCTGCTGGGGGCTTCTCCCCCACTTCTATGCAAGGGCAGAAACTACTCAGAGACAGGAATGTTCAGCGTCTAAATGGGCAGAGGCAAGTTCTCTTCTCCAGCACTCCCTAATCATGAAGCGTGTTTTTCCACTGCTGGAGGAAGCCTAACAACACCACGAGCAGCTTAGGCAGAAACGAAATCTTCCTTTTGTAGAACTGCTCCTGATTTTAATAGCTTGCTCTTTTAGAAAGTAGATTATATAGCAATTACCAGATAGCTTTCATAAGGGAAAAATTAAGAGTTTGGGATAAACCAGAAAATCTACTTAAATATCTTTTCAGCAGATTGCTGGAGTCTCTGGAAAGTCATTTGATTCTTTAAGGGGCTCTGCACCTCCATCACCTCGATCTATCTTATAACTGTGCATGTTGTGGATACCTGATAGCAGTGCAAATAATTCTTATCTACAGACACTGGAACAGATTCTGTCTGGCAGAAAAAAACCACACAGAGTCCATTCATATCTTCTTTCCCACTTCCCTTATTTACATGAGCAAAGGAGTCTCTGATCTCTCCTTTGAACAGGGGCAACAATGGTCTG
This sequence comes from Sciurus carolinensis, assembly GCF_902686445.1. Classification (NCBI taxonomy): domain Eukaryota; kingdom Metazoa; phylum Chordata; class Mammalia; order Rodentia; family Sciuridae; genus Sciurus; species Sciurus carolinensis. Next base: position 37,343,296 of record NC_062224.1, read on the forward strand.
GTTCCCTCAGGAATCAACAGTTAAACAAACTCTTTGCCACATCTTCAGTTTATGGTTCTATGAGAGTCATGGTTTTATTACTCTTAAAGTTTTTCTTTTGACTCTCTAATATGGAATTTTGAATTTAAAGTTTAATATTTTTAAAAGATTTACTGGTTTGGGTTTTCTTTTCATCTTAAGTTGCAATAATTTGGGAAGACAACTGCTACTATCTACTTAATATCAGTATAATTATATCTGTGGTTAAAAACAGACAAAACAAAATTTCAATTTGATTGACTGAGAAACAAAGAAAAGGAGGAAAATGTTTGATAATTCTGATAATAGTTCATCTAATTGTGTGATTTAAAGGGTGAGGTGATTCCATATAATCAATCTTTAGCTGTTTATATTTGTCTCTGTTTCTTTGTTGCTGTAAATGAATGCCACAAACTGCGTAACTTAGGAAGCACATAGGTTTACTTAGCTCACAGTTCTGGAGCTGGGAAGTCCAAGAGCACAGAACTGGCATCTGGTGAGGGCCCTCGGGTGACATCACAGCATGCAGAAGGCAGGACGTAGCGAGGCCCAGCAAACATCTCCTCTTGTAAGGGCCACAAATGCCATGATGGTGGCCCCACCCTCATCACCTCATCTAACCCAATTCCCTCCCAAAGGCCCACCTGGGATGCCATTGACATGAAAAGTTTGGTATTAAGTTTGCAACACATGAACTTTGGGGACACAGTCAGCAACTGTCTTGTATGGACTCAGAACCTGCCCAGAACAAAGGGTTCCATGGATGGCACAGGAGAGGACACAGATGGCATGAAGTTGCGAGGCCCCTAGGGGTGGGGATGTTCACCCCCACCACCTTGCTCTGCACCATCTGCCACCTCCCTCCTGGCTCCCAGAGGCTCCCCTTCTTTCCTTGTTTAAAACTGTTTTTCCCAGGCCAACACCTATCTGCCTATGAAATGTGAAAACAGGAAAGAGTTCAGGCTTTTAAGATAAAGGATCTGACTCAGATTGCCACTTGCGATGTGACTGAGAAGTTCATATAGATTCTGACTCCATTTCCTGGTCTTCAAGAAGCAGATAAGAACCATGGAGATGGCGGCCATTGCAGCAGCCTCCCTCCTCACCAGGGTGTTTGCAGGTGGCCCGGGCAGCAGAGCACTCAGGCTAGTGACTGTGGCCCTGTGTGCGCCAACCTGTGGGAAAGTCCTCTGAGCACCAGAGCTTGTGAACTTCTCACTGGGATTAGAGAGGGAAGAGGAGGAAGTCCACAGGCAGGTGTGTGATGTGCTGAGTCCACAGAGTGAAAGACCTGGTCACCCTGCCCTCACTGCCAGTGGCCAGGCCTGCAAATCATCTCCGCTCTGCTCAGGTCCCCTGGCTGGGCTGTTGGTGTTGTACCACCGTGTCTGGGAGACTGCTATTGAGCTAGGTTCTCTCTCTCTATTTTGGATATTAACCCCTTCGTAGATACATGATTTGAACATATTTTCTCCCATTTCATAAACTGTCTCTTCACTCTGTTGATTATTTTTACTTTTACTTTGACGCTTGTGGGGTCACAACCCAAAAATCTTTGCCGAGACTAATATCAGAGACCCCCCTGTTGGAGTCTTAAGCCCCCTTGCTCTTCTCAACCAGCGACAAGAGAAGAGAGCACTCCTCAACAAGGTCAGACTGGGAAAGGTAGGGCCGACTGATTGCCCGCACAGCACACAGCCCTCCAGGCGGAGGACAATCCGATGCGTCAGGGAGACCAGTCACAGCAGGAACTCATTTATTGAGGAAGTCACACAGCTTTTATGTAGGGTGGAGGCAAGGTCAGCAAAGCATGGGGGGGTTCACGCAGGTGAGAGTCCCATAGGACTATATGGCAAGCAAGAGCTGATCATGTTTGTGGAACTGTTGTTAACCATTTCCTGATGGTGGTCCGATTTATCATCATTAACTTTGAAACCGCCTTTGAGGCCTTGATCTTGCTCACTCACCAGGGAGTAAGGAGTCAGCCTGAGTTAGTTAACGTGTCATTAGTCCCAAGACCCCCCCTTACTTACAGTGGTTGTGCAGTCTCCATTCTTTCTTTAGGTCTTTGACCCATTGTGGGTTGTTTTCCCTGTGGCATGGGGCACCTAGCTCACTCTTTGCCTGCAGACATCCAGTTTCTCAGCAGATTACTGGAGAGGCACCTGTCTCCAAGGAAATGTTCCTTCCCACAGAGGAGGGCAGAGTCACATGGCTGGCCTGGGCTTCTGAACACCCATGTGGGTGCAGGTGGACACCAGGTGTCCCTGAGAGCTCCTGTGAGAGACCAGGCAGGAGTGTCTGGGGGACGTGCTCAGATTAGGGGAGCTACAGCCTGCCTAACAAATGGGTTCCTCGACGGATCAGGCATTGGAAGGACTGCGGTGGTAACTGCAGGAGGCAGGGTGTGACTGTGGAGGTAACCGGAGGTGTTCCTTTGGGTTTTGTGTTCTGTCCTGGTGCCTCGCCCCTGCCTCTCTCTGCTTCCTGGGGCAGCTCTCCTCTACTGGGTCCTTCCCCATGACATGGGACTCACCTCAGGCCCAGAGCCCTGGAGCAGGCTGGCCATGGACTGGGACCCCAGAAGCTGGGAGCCCCAAATCAACATTTCTTCTTCTGAGTTCTTCTGGTCACAAGTTTTGGTCATGGCTGTGAAGCTGGCTAGCACACGTTACCTTTGAAACCTGAGTCCTGCCTTAACACTTTGTGAATCTCCTTATGAAAGTTGACTTGTCCCCAGGAAAGGAAGCCTCGAGTTGGAGCTCTTCCAGGGACCTCTGCTGCACCAGTTGGCAGACAACCCACCTGGTCCTGGCTCGGAACCCCTCTGAGCTACACGGCGCAGACCTGCCATGGAACATGGCCAGCCCTGGAATCCCCACCAGCCCTCATCAGACCTGGGAGCCCAACCAGCCTGTTGCTTCCAGCTGGGAAGAAGGACGAGGCTGTGCTGAGCACCAGGCTCCGTCCGTCAAGATGACCCTCAGGCTGCTCTGTTCTGCATTGACTCAGCTCCAGAGTGACTCCGTTTGTCATCCTCAGGTTGCTGGTTCTAGGTGGGGAGGAAAAACACAGTCCAAGTTTTCTAAACAGAGGACCCTGAGTCCAGGAGAAAGGAAGCAGGACTGGGCAAGGAAATTCCGAGGACTAGGGATCCCCTTTCCAAGGTAGTCTCTGTAAGCACTTGAAATTACTGCCAGTATTAAGCTGCTAAGCCTCCCCAAAACATGGCTCAGACACGCAGGTAGCAGGTGGTAACTGGGCCTCTGTTTTGAATCAGATATTTACCCCAAGTTTTCCTTCAGCTTTCAGTGAGAAGATCAACACCAAATGTCTAAGACACACTGTCTTATTTTTCAAAAAAGGAAAGCAAAAGAAGGGGAAATTGTCAATTTTTTAACTTCAAAACTAAATTATAGATACACAGAAAAGTGTTCTCTGTGTGGTTTTGCCTCCATGGCCACCCCATGCCCCTGGCTTCTTCATTAACTTCCAACGTGGATGTCTGAGGTGTCTGTGCTCTTGCTGTTGGTTATGGGGAAAGTGGAAGTGAGGGCAAGTCCCAGACCTCAAGAAAGAGACTCACTGGGCTGGGAAAAGGACAGATGATGGCAGATGGTGGCTGGAGCTGCACAGGAATAGAAGGAAGAGGTGGGGGAGACGGGGCGAGGCTGTTTAGAAGGAAGGGCCAGAGAGCACCTCTGGGAGACAGGCTCTCTGAGTTGCCATCTGAAAGAAGCCTGGGGAGACCTGGAGGACCTCTGGGGGAAGGTGCTCCTAGCCCCTGTAGTGACACACATGGTGTACCAAGGAAGAGTGACAAATCAGTGTGGCTAAGGCAGATGACAGGAGGCTATGCAGGAGCTGAGCTTGGAGGGTGCCTCTTAGTCCATTTTCTGTTGCTCTAATGGAGTATCTGAGGCTTGGTAATTTATAAAGGAAAGAGGTCATTTTGGCTCTTGGTTCTAGAGGCTGGATGTCCAAGGGTGTAGCCAGCTGCTCCCCACCCTCTGGTGGGACTCCTGTTGCTTCAGCTCCTGGTGAAGAGCAGAAGGGCCAGCAGACTGTGTGGAGGAGAGAAGAGCCATGGCAAGAGGAGGTTTTAGTCAGCTTTCGGGTCTCCACCCATTGTCTCACATTCCTCCCGCACACCCAACTCCCAACACTGCCTCGCCAAGGATTGAGGATCTGACTTGTGAACTTCTGGGGTACTCCAGTTCCAGCAGAGGGCCCTGCTCAGGACTGTGGATGTCGACCATGAGGGGAATGTGCTGGAGAAACTTGAGGAGGGAAGAGATGTGATCCTGTCTACATGGAAGACTCCTCTGGTCGCCGAGCAGGGACAAGCAATGGCGGAGAGGCAGCAGGGGACCCATTAAGAAGGTGCTCAGAGTTCACATTGGAGGTGAGGGTGACATGGACTGAACTGGAAACTGTGAAGACTGGGAAATGGTTGGTTTGGGATGAACCTAGTGGCAGAGTCCATGGCAGGCTGGTGTTCTGGGTGGGATAGTGGCCTTCCAAAGGTGTGTGCTCAGCTCCATCCCTGGAACGTGTGGATGTGGCCTTATTTGGGAAAAGGATCTTTGCAGAGATGAGTAAGTCCCAGATCTTGAGATGAATATCCTGGGTAGCTCAATGGGTCCTAAATGACAAATCTCCTCATAAGGGGCCGAAAGGAGAAGACAGATCAGGAAGAGAAGGTTGATGAGTTCAAGGAAGAGTGGAGCTGTCAGGGCCCCCATGGTTTTGGTGGTGCACAGCCCTGGGTTCAGACTTCCAGCCTGAACTGGGAAGAGAGTAACTGTTGTTTTCAGCCACCAGCAACTCTGGACAACAAGCTGGGAGACCAGGGATGGTGTGTGAGTCTGTAGCTCAGGGGAGCCAAGGGCTAGAGATACGTCTCTCTGGGTGGGTGTCTATGAATACTTGCTTTACAGCTGGGGCTCAGAGCATCTCAGGGGAGGTGGTTTGGGTGCAGGTGGGACGGCAGTGCCTGGTCCCAGAGCAGGCCAGCTCCAAAGGTCAGCTAGAAAGGAGGTGTGGTGGAAGGAGCCATGCCCCCTGTCAGGAGAACCAAGGAGGAGCCCTGTCACTGAAGTTCAAGGAGGTGTGTCCATGAGGGAGGAGCACTAAGTGCAGAGAGCTTGACTGAGATGAGGACTGAGACTTGAACCTGATAGCAAACCCAACTCCTGTGTAAGCATCATCTACAGGAGACACTTAGGCGGAAGTGATCAGAAAGACCAAGCGAAAGGTGTAGCAAGTGCAGAATCTCGGAAGGTATCCAGCAGGAGTCAGGCAGGCATTGACTCAGAGTAGAACCTTGATGAGGGTGGAGCCCCAATACTCAGTGGGGAGTCAACTGGATTATCTACACACCACATGATGCAGAAGCAGTTCATGTAAGGAGAAATCCCCCAGGATGCAGAGGAAAGAGAAACACCCAGGATGCAGAGAAAGGAGAAGCACCCAGGGTGCAGAGAGAGGAGGAACGCCTGGGGTGCAGAAGAAAGAGAAATGACCAGGGTGCAAAGAAAGGAGAAAGGAGAAGCACCCAGGTTGCAGAGAAAGGAGAAGCACCCGGGGTGCAGAGAGAGGAGAAACACCTGGGCTGCAGAAAGAGGAGAAGCACCTGGGGTGCAGAGACTGCGACATACTGACAGGTCGAAGTGGACAGAAATTAAGTTTACAGAAGAACTGAGCAACATAAGCAAAGGAGGCCTGTTGTGTGTGTGTGTGTGTGTGTGTGTGTGTGTGTGTGTGTACACACTTTCTTGAGAACAGAGAATACAGCTTTCTTTCTAGCTCACATAGGCCACTGCAGAACTTCGCTATGTTGGGTCACGAAGAAAACCTTGCCAAGTGCCTGTAGTGGGCAGAATGTCCCCAAACATGTCTGAGCCTAGAACCGGCAGCCTGCCAGCCCTGCCAGACCCCTGCATATCTGGAGTGCTTGGCAATTGTCAGGAGAACTATAAACCCTAAAGTGCGGAGATTATTTTAGGTTATTGGGATATGCCCAGTCTAATCAAGGAACCCTGGACAGCCCAGAACTTCCTTCATCTGGACTGGGAGGGTTGAGTGGAAGGAGAATCCCAGAGATTCAAAGCAGGAAAGACTCACTGCTGTAGCTGGGAGGAGCCTGTGAAAGGCAGGGGAGGAATGTGGGAACCCCCGTGAGCAGATCAGCCATGGCTGTAGTCAGCCATGGAACAGGGACCACAGACCCAGGGCCATGTGGACATAATCCCTGCCCAGGTCTCAGGGAGCCAGGAAGCAGAGTCCCTCCAGATCCTCCAGATAAGAGCCCAGGCTGTGGGCCTCTTGATTTCAGCCCTGGAGGACCAGGGCAGAGAAAGCAGTCAGGCCCATCTGGACTTCTGCCTGCAGAACAGTGTACAATAAGATTGTCTTATTTTACTACTCTGACTTCATGGGGATTTTTATGGCAGCCATAGAAGAAATGAGACAATTCCAAATAGCAGAAATGATTTGAAAAGCCATTTCTAAGCAAAAGATACAATAAAAAAATTAGTAAAAATAAAATTTGGTGTCAAATGGCAAACACACCCCAGCCTGTGAAATTTCTGAAAGAAAATTAAAACTAAATTTTATAAAGCTGAATTCTTAAAGCACAATAAAGAAAATTTATAGTCTTAAATATTTATGTCAATAGAACAGAGAGTTAAATATCTACCACAGAAGCATAAAAAACATATCAAAATAAAATAAATGAATAAAACAACATAATAAATCACTCTCTGAAAACTGTATGACAAAAAATCATTAATTTTCAAAGTGAAAAAATCATAAGTACACAAATAAATAATAAAAGAAAAAATATAATTTAGTAATTTCATAAGAAACTATTTTACACAACTCTAAATACATTTGACAACCAAATGAAGTGAATGTTTTCTATGAAAATACAATATATCAAAACCGCTGCCTATGGAGAGAAATTTAAAAGTCAATTTCCATAGAACACATAGAGAATATCTCAAAGATGGAGGCAGGTAGGGTTTCATGGGGTATCTACCAAATATTTTTGTTGCAACAGTTCGTTTTTTTTATTGTAAACAAATGGGATATATGTTGTTTCTCTGTTTGTACATGGAGTAAGGGCATACCATTTGTGTAATCATAAATTTACATAGGGTAATGGTGTTTTATTAATTCTGCCATTTTTTCCTTCACCCCACCCTTCCCACCCCTCATTTCCCTCTATGCAGTCCTTCCTTCCTCCATTCTTGCCCCACTCCATAACCCTAATACTAACCCCTCCCACACCACATTATGTGTCATCATCAGCTTATCAGCGAGATCATTTGTCCTTTGGTTTTTTTGAGATTGGCTTATCTAGCTTAGCATGATATTCTCCAATTTCATCCATTTGCCTGCAAATGCCATAATTTTATCATTCTTTATGGTGGAGTAATATTCCATTGTATACATATGCCACAGTTTCTTTATCCATTCATCAATTGAAGGACATCTAGGTTGGTTCCACAATCCGCCTATTGTGAATTGAGCAGCTATGAACATTGATGTGGCTATATCTCTGTAGTATGCTGATTTTAAGTCCTTTGGGTATAGGCCAAGGAGTGGGATAGCTGGGTCAAATGGTGGTTCCATTCCAAGCTTTCTGAGGAATCTCCATACTGCTTTCCAGAGTGCCTGTACTAATTTGCAGTCACACCAGCAATGTATGAGTGTACCATTTTCTCCACATCCTCGCCAACACCTATTGTTGCTTGTGTTCTTGATAATCGCCATTCTAATTGGGGTGAGATGGAATCTTAGTGTAGTTTTGATTTGCATTTCTCTTATTACTAGAGATGTCGAACATTTCTTCATATATCTTTTGATGCTTGTCCTTCTTCTGTGAAGTGTCTGTTCATTTCCTTAGCCCATTTGTTGATTGGATTATTTGTACTCTTGGTGGAAAGTTTTTTGAGTTCTTTATATATTCTGGAAATTAGGGCTCTATCTGAAATAAGAATGGCAAAGATTTTATCCCACTCTGTAGGCTCTCTCTTCACATTACTGATAGTTTCCTTTGCTGAGAGAAAGCTTTTTAGTTTGAATCTATGCCAGGTGTTGATTCTTGCTTTTATTTCTTGTGCTATGGGAGTCCTGTTAAGGAAGTCTGATCCTAAGCCAACAAGTTGAAGATTTGGACCTACTTTTTCTTCTATAAGATGCAGGGTCTCTGGTCTGATTCAGAGGTCCTTGATCCATTGTGAGTTGATTTTTGTGCAGGGTGAGAGATAGGGATATAATTTCATTCTGTTGTATATGGATATCCAACTTTCTCAGCACGATTTGTTGAAGAGGCTATCTTTTCTCCATTGCATATTTTTGGACCCTTTGTCTAGTATGAGAAAATTGTATTTATTTGGGTTTGGTCCGTGTCCTCTATTCTGTACCATTGATCTACCTGTCTATTTTGGTACCAATACCATGCCGATTTTATTACTATTTCTTTCTTTAGAGTTGAAGATCTGGTAGTGCGATACCCCCTGCTTCACTCTTTCTACTAAGGATTGCTTTAACTATTCTGTGTTTCTTATTCTTCCAGATGAATTTCATAATTGCTTGCTCTATTTCTGTAAGGTGGGTCATTGGGATTTTAATTGGAATTTCATTGAATCTGTATAGCACTTTTGGTAGTATGGTCATTGTGACAATATTAATTCTTCCTATCCAAGAACATGGGAGATCCTTCCATCTTCTAAGGTTTTCTTTAATTTCTTTCTTAAGTGTTCTGTAGTTTTCTTTGTAGAGGTCTTTCACCTCTTTTGTGAGATCAATTCCCAAGTATTTTATTTTTTTCAAGTCTATTGTGAATGGGGTAGTTTTCCTAACTTCTCTTTCTGAAGATTCATCACTTATGTATAAAAATGCATTGGATTTATGAGCATTGATCGTGTAACCTGCTACTTTACTGAATTCACTTATGAGTTCTAAAAGTTTTCTGGTGGAATTTCCGGATTCCTCTAAATATATAATCATGTCATCAGCGAACAGGGATAGTTTAATTTCTTCTTTTCCAATTCATATCCCTTTAATTTCTTTGGTTTTTCTAATTGCTCTGACTAGAGTTTCAAGGACGATGTTGAATAGAAGTGGTGAAAGACGGCATCCCTGCCTTGTTCCAATTTTTAGGGTGAATGCTTTCAGTTTTTCACCATTTAGAATGACTTTGGCCATGGGCTTAGCATACATGACCTTCACAATGTTAAGGAATGTTCCCACTATCCCTATTTTTTCTAGTGTTTTGAGCATGAAGGGGTGCTGTATTTTATCAAATGTTTTTCTGCATCTATTGAAGTAATCATGTGATTCTTAACTTTAAGTCTGTTGATATGGTGAATGACATTTATTGATTTCCAGATGTTGAACCAACCTTGCATCCCGGGGATAAAACCCACTTGATCGTGGTGCACTATCTTTTTAATATATATTTGTATGCGATTTGCTAAAATTTTGTTGAGAATTTTTGCGTCGATGTTCATTAAGGATATTGTTTCTGAAATTTTCTTTCCTCGATGTGTCTCTGTCTGAGTCAAACTCATAGAATGAGTTTGGGAGGGTTCACTCCTCTTCTATTTCATGGAATACTTTGAGGAGTATTGGAATGAGCTCTTCTTTAAAGGTTTTGTTGAACTCGGCTGAGAACCCATCTGGTCCCGGACTTTTCTTTGTTGGTAGGCTTTTGATGACCTCTTCTATTTTATTGCATGAAATTGATTTACTTAAGTTGTGTATGTCCTCCTAGTTCAGTTTAGGTAATTCATATGTCTCTAGAAACTTGATGTCTTGGAGGTTTTCTGTTTTGTTGGAATATAGATTTTCAAAATAGCTTCTAATTATGTTTTGTATTTCACTCGTGTCTGTAGTGATATTTCCTTGTTCATTCCAAATTTTAGTAATTTGAGTTTTCTCTCTCTTTCTCTTGTTAGTGTGGCTAAGGGTTTATCAATTTTGTTTATTTTTTCAAAGAACCAAATATTTAATTTGTTAATTTTTCTGATTGTTTCTTTTGTTTCAATTTCGTTGACTTCAGCTCTGATTTTAACTATTTTCTGTCTTCTACTACTTTTGATGTTGGTCTCCTATTCTTTTTCATGGGCTTTGAGCTGTAGTGTTCAGTTTTTTATTTGTTGATATCTACTTCTTTTTTTGAATGCGCCCCATGAAATAAATCTTCCTCTAAGTACTGCTTTCATAGTGTCCCAAAGATTTTGATATGATGTGTCTTTGTTCTCATTTACTTCTAAGAATTTTTAAATTTTCCTTCTGATCTCTTCTGTTAGCCATTCATCATATAATAGTGTATCATTTAATCTCCAGGTATTGGAGAAGTTTCTCCTTTTTATTCTGTCATTTATTTCCAATTTCAATTCATGATGATCTGATAGAATACAAGGTAATATCTCTATCTTCTTGTATTTGCTAACAGTAGCTTTGTGACATAAAATATGGTCTATTTTACAGAAGGTTCCATGTGCTGCTGAGAAGAAAGTGCATTCGTTCTTTGTTGGATGGTATATACTATATATGCCCATTAAGTCTAAATTGTTGATTGTGTTATTGATATCTATAGTTTCTTTATTCAATTTTTGTTTGGAAGATCTATCCAGTGGTGAGAGAGGTGTGTTAAAATCACCTAGTATTATTGTGTTGTGGTCTATTTGATTCCTGAAATTGAGAATGATTTTTTTGACGAACATGGATGAGCCAATGTTCGGGGCATAGATATTTATTATCTATGATTGTTATGTCTTGCTGATTTATGCTTCCCTTAAGCAGTATGAAATGTCCTTCTTTATCCCTTCTGACTAGGTTTGGCTTGAAGTCCACATTATCTGAAATAAAGATGGATACTCCAGCTTTTTTGCAGTGTCCATGTGCATAGTATTTTTTCTCCCATCCTTTCACCTTTAGTCTATGGGTATCTCTTTCTATGAGATGAGTCTCTTGCAGGCAGCATATTGTAGGATTTTTCTTTTTAATCCACTCTACTAGTCTATGTCTTTTGATTGATGAATTCAGGCCATTAACATTCAGGGTTATTATTGTGATATGATTTGTACTCCCAGTCATTTGACTCATTTTTTTTTTCACATGATTTGGTTTCTCCTTTATTTAGCTATTCCTTTAGGCTAGTTCCTCCCCTTGATGATTTGCATTGTTGTTTTCCATATCTTCCTCACAGAATATTTTGCTGAGAATGTTCTGTAATGCTGGCTTTCTTTTTGTAAATTCTTTAAGCTTTTGTTTATCATGGAAGGATTTTATTTCATCGTCAAATCTGAAAGTAAGTTTTGCTGTGTATTAGATTCTTGGTTGGCATCCATTTTCTTTCAGGGCTTGGTAAATGTTGTTCCAGGCCCTTCTAGCTTTTAGGGTCTGGATTGAAAAATCTGCTGATATTCTTATTGATTTTCTCCTGAATGTAATTTGATTCTTTTCTCTCGCAGCTTTTAAAATTCTGTCTTTATTTTGTATGTAAGGTATTTTCATAGTAATGTGCCTTGGTGTGAGTCTGTAGTAATATTGTATATTTGGAGTCCTATAATCCTCTTATACCTGGTTTTCCATTTCATTCTTCAGATTTGGGAAATTTTCTGATATTATTTCATTGAATAGATTGTAATTCCATTGGTTTGTTTCTCTAAGCCTTCTTCAATCCCAATAATTCTTAAATTTAGCCTTTCCATGATATCCCATAATTCCTGAAGATTCTGTTCATGATTTCTTACCATCTTCTCTGTTTGGTTAACTTTGTTTTTGAGATTAAATATTTTGTCCTCAATGTCTGAGGTTCTGTCTTCCAGGTGTTCTATCCTATTGGTTATGCCTTCTATGGAGTTTTTAACTTGGTTTATTGTTTCCTTCATTTCAACAATTTCTGTTTGTTTTTTTTATTTTTCAGTCTCTCTAACTCTTTATTGAAATGATCTTTTGCTTCCCGTATTTGCTCTTTTAACTGTTGATTGATGTGATCATTTAATGCCTGCTTTTGCTCTTTCATCTGTTCCTTCAATGCCTGCTTTTGCTCTTTAATCTCCTCACTTGCTTCCCTGATTGTTTAAATTATGTTCATTCTGAACTCCCTTTCTGACATTTCTTCTGCTGTGCTGTCATTGGGTTTTATTGATATAGTATCTAGGTTTGTTTGGGACATTTTCTTCCCTTGTTTTCTCATATTGGTCAGATATCAGTGGGACTCTGAGATATTTCAGATTTCCTCTTTGGCTTATAGTGTCCCTGTAGATTTCCAGTATATCACCTCCCAGCCTTCAGTAGCCTGAAGTCTTGAAGGAACTTGATAATGCAGTGCTTCCAAAGAAAGCTGCCCCTAGCCTGCTACTAGGTCCATGACTGTGGGCTAGTTCTGCATAGAAATCCTCTCAGTGGGCAGTCCTGCTCCTAGAAGCTGGTTATAGACAGGGCCTGCCCCCACCTGAGGGAGCCAAGCTGCTAGGGGAAAGCCTTTCCCTGTCCTGCCTTGGTCCCAGAAGCCACCTTTGGTCCGGGACCCACCACTGGTTCCGGGACTTGGAGTTGGCTCTGAGCAGTAAAGCTCTCACTGGGAGGCCTGCTCCAAGAAGCTGGCTGTCGATCGAGCCTGCCGCTGGAGAGAGCAGGGTTGCTTGGGGAAGTCTCTGGCTGCCCTGCCCTGGTCCCTGAAGCCGCCTGCGGGCTAGGGCCCACCGCTGGGTCCAGGGCTTGGAATTGGCTCTGAGCAGAAAAGCTCTCACTTGTTGGCCTGCTCCAAGAAGCTGGCTGTTGATCAAGCCTGCCACTTGAGGGAGCAGGGCTGCTTGGGGAAGTCTCTGGCTGCCCTGCCCTGCTCCAAGAAGCTGCCTCTGTCTGGGCCTGCCACCCAGGCCAAGCTTCACCCGGTGGGAGAGATTCACCCTGCAGCTCTATGTTGGTCTGAGTCTCTCAATGCCTTCTCTTCTTGAATCCTTGGTTCTGGAACGACGGGAGATGCAGTCACCCTCTAGTCCGCCATCTTGGATCCCTCCTGCTGTTGTTTTTTATAGACACATGTGACAGCAGCTGAATTTTGGCATATTGTACACACATAGAGTATGCCTTATTCTAACTGGGATCCCATTCTTGGTGTTGCACATCATGTAGAGTTACCCTGGTCATGAAAGTGATGTCCGATTTACTCTACTGTCCTTTTCATTCCCATCTTCCTCTTCCCTTTCTCCCCCTTTGTCTAATCCAATGAACTTCTATTCTTCCCCTCCCTACCCTCCCTGTAGTGTGTTAGCATGAGCCTATCAGAGAGAACATTTGGTCTTTGCTTTTGGGGATTGGCTTATCTCACTTCACATGATATCTCCAGTTCCATCCATTTACCAACAAATGTCATAATTTCATTCTTCTTTATGGTTACGTAATATTCCATTGTCTATGTGCACCACGTTTTCTTTATACATTCATCTTTTAAGGGTACCTAGGTTTGTTCCTTGGCTTAGCTATTGTGAATTGAGCTGCTGTAAACATTGATGTGTCTGTGTCACTGTAATATGGGGACTTCAAGTCCTTTGGGCATAAACTGAGAAGTGCGATAACTGGGTCAAATGGCAGTTCCATTCCAAGTTTTCTGAGGTATCTTCATACTGCTTTTCATAGTGGTTGCACTAATTTGCAGTCCCACCAGCAATGTATGAGTGTACCTTTTTCCCCACATCCTTGCCAACATTTGTTATCATTTGTATTCTTCATAATTGTCATTCTGACTGGCATAAGCTGGAATCCGAGTAGTTTTAATTTGCATTTCTCTAATTGCTAGAGATGTTGAACATTTTTTCACCAATCATGTTTCTTCTTCCATGAAGTTCTTGTTCAATTCCTGTGCCCATTTATTGATTGGGTCCTTTCTTTTTTGGTGTTAATTTTTTGAGTTCTTTATATATCCTGGAGATTAGTGCTCTATCTGAGGAGCAGGAGATAAAGATTTTCTCCCATTCTGTAGGCTCTCTCTTCATGTTCTTGATTGTTTCCTTTGCAGGGAAGAAGGTTTTGAGTTTGATACCATTCCATTTATTGATTCTTAATTTTACTTCTTGAGTTTTATGAGTCTTATTGGGGTGAAGATTTAGGCCTACATTTTCTTCCAGTAAGTGCAGGGTCTCTGGTCTAATGTTTAGGTCCCTGATATACTCAGTTTTGTGTAGGGTGAGAGTTGGGGTTCAATTTCATTCTGCTACATATGGATTTCCAGTTTTCCCAGCACCATTTGTTGAAGAGGCTATTTTTTGCCAATGTATGTGTATGGAGCCTTTGTCTTGTACATGATCACTGTATTTATTTGAGTTTGTTTCTGAGTCTTCTATTCTGTTCCATTGTTGTTAATGTCTCTTTTGCTGCAAATACTATGCTGTTTTTGTTACTATAATTCTGTAGTTATAGTTTAAGGTCTGGTATTGTGATACCTCTTGCTTCATTCTTCCTGCTAATGATCGCTTTGGCTATTCTGGGCCTCTTATTTTTCCAAATAAATTTCATGACTGCTTTTATTATTTCTATGAAGAATGTCATTGGAATTTTAACAGAAATTGCATTAAATCTGTATAGAACTTTTGGTAGTATGACCATTTTGATAGTATTAATTCTACCTATCCAAGAGCATGGTAGATCTTTCCATTTTCTGAGGTCTTCTTCAACTTCTTTATTTAGTGTTCAGTAGTTTTCATTGTAGAGGTCTTTCACCTCTTTTGTTAGATTGATTCCCAAGTATTTTATTTTAATTTTTTGATTCTATTGAGATTGGGATAGCTTTTCTGATTTCTCTTTCAGATGACTCATCATTGGTGTATAGGAATGCAATTGACATGTGGGTGCTTATTTTATAGCTTATTGCTTTGCTGAATCCATTTATGAGTTCTAGAAGCTTTCTGGTGGAGTTTTTTGGATATTCTAAATATACAATCATGTCATTGGCAAATAGGGATAATTTGAGCTCTTCTTTTTCTATTTATATCCCTATAATTTAAAGAACACATAATCCCACTTGCAAATTAAACTTTTTAAGAAAAAAATAAACAGAGCAATGCACATATTATTTTTATAATGAATGTTTAATTTTCACATATAAACGAGATAAAACTTTTAAAATAAGCATTGATGAAAAACCCTGAAATACAATTTTGGCAAACAGGATCCACTGGTACATTAAGCAATCATGTATCAAGTAGGTTTTCTTTCATTCTTGCAAGAATTTTTCAATATTAAACAATCTGTTAATAGGCTGTATCACATCATTAGATCAAAGTGAAAATTATAAGACATCCCTTAGTACTAAAAACATGTTTGACCAACCAACAAACTGAGAATTGATGGATAATTTGAGATTTTTCACTTAGTGAGGGAAAGTCAGCAACATCTTTGTAAAGTCAAGAAAAATGGGATCATCTCCCTACTTTAAAAAATGTTTGCAGTTGGATATAGACACACTTGAATGTATGTATTTGCATTTTCTTCCAGAAAAATGCTCTCTAAACTGTCACAAAGAAATGATGTGGGTTGATTTGGACTATTCAGTTTTAGCCTGAATTCATGAGCATTTTGTGTATTCTATCTCACACCAAAGCAGGTTAGTAATAAACAATTTTTAATTAACATGGGCATATTTTTAGAAAAAACCCAGCTTTCTGTAATAGTCAAACACTTTTTTGCAAAAACATTGGCATAAAACCTGTGATATTTTGTGAATAAAATATGGTAAAATCTGGTCAAATTGGAAGGCCTCCTTGGGTCTCCCAGATCCCTCCAAGACCCACAGAGCACGGGTTCTCTGAGGCACCTTGGAAAACATGGAAAGTGTTTGAATACTCTCTGGTTTGTATGCAGTCTTTATTCTCCCTAGGCTTTGAAATTAGTCAAACTAATCTTAACAAATTAGAAATGTCTTACTATGTGCTCAGAATTAATTTCAGGTATAAAATCTCAAACAACACTTGAGTGTGAACATTGAATCAGGCACACCTGGATCCCTGGCTCATAGGGAGAGGTCTCGGGAGCAGGAGGCTGGAGGACAGGTCCTGCTAGGCCAGGGCATGACCCTTCCTCCCCCATGCAGGAAGCCAGGAGCAGCACAGCCCAGCTGGCTCCCGGCTCAGCACAGCCGACTGCTGGCAGGGTCAGTATGAGTGGTCTCAGCTGGGCAGCTGAAAACGGAAGATGAGGAGAGCAGAACAGCTGCAGGTTGCTGGGGTTGTCAATGATGAGGGGCCTCACAGGCAGGTCAAGGGTGAGACCTCCAGGACCAACCCTGGACACCAGATGTGAAGGACACTTACAAAATCAGAAAAATAGCCTGAGTGAAGCTACGCCCTTATAAAGCAGTTCTGTCACAGGTTTTCCCTGGGCAAGCCTGTCTGTGTGGGAGCCTCCAAGTCTCACACCTCGGAGGTCAGGGTGTGCTTGGAGCTCTCCAGGCACAAGACCTGGCCGTGCCACCAGTCCCAACCAGACATCCACAAACCTCAGTTGTTCTACAGTCGACCTTTTGAATTCTGGAGTCAATGTTTGGAAACAAGGACCTTTAAAGCCAGGCATACAGATAGGGCAAAGCTGGGCAGGATGTCTGGTCTCGGGATTGGGCTGAGGGGTGGGCTGGCCTGCAGCTTCAGTCTGCTGGAACCATTGGTGTGCTAATCAACTTGAGGAATGACTCATTTTTTTACCTTAATTTAATTGGAGTCATAAAAATTTGTAAAGACAGGCTGAGGACGTCTCGTTCCCTTCTGCCCGCAGAGAGAGACACGACACACTGGTTGTTCGTCAGAGCTCTTTATTGTTCCTCTTCTTCCTCTTTCTCCTTTCTCCTATCTCCCCTTACAAGGAAGTCATGGCCATTATATATGAATCATGAGCCAATCAGGTTACAGAGCATGTGGGGAGAGCATGATAACAATGTAATACAATAAGGGCAACAAGAGGGCACGCAGCGAGCATGAGTCACCTTGTCCAATCAGAGCAGTCCATTCTGGCACTGGCTTAGTGCCGGGTCAACTTCCTTAAGCAGTGTTAGCTGTTTGTTGCAAACCAGGGGCCCCGGCTCAGTGCCAGACTAGGGTGGGGCCCTCGATGTTGCAAACTGGGTCGCCCCGGCTCAGTGCCAGACTAGGGTGGGGCCCTCGATGTTGCAAACTGGGCCGCCCCGGCTCAGTGCCAGACTAGGGTGGGATCCGCGGTACCCCGACATGAGGATATAGCTCAGTTGGTAGAGTGCTTGCCTTGCAAGCACAAGGCCTGGGGTTCAATCCCCAGCACCGCCAAAAAAAAAAAAAAGTTTGTAATGACAATTTTAAATTGGTTATAAAAATCTAAACTTCGTAGGCCAGCATGTGGCTCAAAAGGGAAGCCCAATTCCCATGGCCCATGACTCACCGCCTCCCCATCCTGTGCCTCAGTTATGACTGCTTGGTTTCTGTGTGCAGCAATTTGGTTTATAAGAGTTTTTAAAAGTAGTCCACTATGATTTAGAAAAAATATGCAGCACACATAACTAAGAAAAGAAATGTTTAAAAATTCCCAGTTAGCTTTGCTTGTTGTGAGAAACAGATGTTAAACACGAATCAGACTGCCAAGATAGAAAGGAGTCTGCCAGCATCTGCACTCTGGATTGGAAACCAGAGGGTGAGGCTGGGATGAACCAGGGCTTTCAATTAGAGCCTCAACCAGTCACTCTGCCTCCTAGTTTAATCCAGGTAATGATAACTGATATTTGCTGAGAGTCACTGTGTGCTGGGTACCATACAGAAGCCTCATATGGAATAAATCAGTAGCCTGTGAGGCAGAAGCTGCAATGGCCTCAATTTGGGCTGAGGAAAGAGGGGGACAATGACATGATCCAACCCACCCAAACTCTGGCAAATAAATGACAGTCACAGGCAAACTCAGGGGGTTCCAGGACATACATGACTGTGCACAAGAAGGTGGAGAATGCCTGGCTGCCTCCTGACGGAGTCATGAGACGGAACCAGGAATTGAATGCACTCTCAATACAGGCATGAAAACCACCCAAGGTGATGAATGTGCTGATCACTGAGTGATCACTACCCAACGAGTGCGTGCATTGAAAGGTCCCACTGTACCTCACAAAAATATGCAAGTGCTACGTGTCAATCAAAACAATAAATACAAATTGCACATGAAAGCAATCCAAACACTACAAAGTACTACAAAAGGTACAGTGGCAAGCGTATATAGAAGCTAGAAATATCAATAAATGCTGAGTCTAAAGGCAGCATTTGATCACTGTGTTCCAAAGTACTATGGGAGAAGATACTTTGGAAAATTAAGACAAATTATGCAACTCAAACTGATGGATATGTATTTTTTAACTAAGTACTCTTATGTGCACACAACCAAGAAGTTAACTCCACACAATTTTTCAGTATAATTACAAATATCTATATTTGATATCAGCTACTTTGTAAAATTAAGTAAAATATAAAATTAGGGTAAAAAGACGCTCAAGTGCAAATATTTCCCATTGTGATATGCGGGTCTGTTATGGCTTGGATCTGGAATGTCTCCCAGAGTCACGTGTCAGAGAGTGGATCACCAAGACTCTGACCTCGTTGGTGGATTGATCCACCGATGGATTACTGAGAGATGGCGGTGATAAGGGGCAGGAGGGCCATGGGTGCAGGAAGTTGGTCTGTCTTGTCCCTGTCCCCTCCTCACCGCTGTCCCCAGCTTTCCACTGCCATGCCCTCCCATCATCCTGTTTGGTCCCCCCATCACAGAGCACTGATGATGCTGACCATGGACCCAACCTCTGAAACCCTAAACCAAAATAAATGTCTCCTCTCCTAAGTTGCTTTCCTCAGATATTTATCACAGTGACACAAAGTTGTGACATGTATGGTCCCTAAATGAAGTGCCATTCTCTCACAAAGAGTAGGAACTTGCTAATCTAAGACGATGGGCAGGACTTTGGAGCAGGGCAATGAGGGTGATGCAGGAACCAGTGTCCTGTGTCCCTGCTTTATCTCTGGTGGCATTGAAGCCCCAAGATTGTCACTGCAGACAAGGGAACAGACAGGTGATGATGAGGCCAGGGAAGTTTGTGTCTGGAAGACGAATTCTAGTGCAGGGGAGCATCAGTCAGTGGGGCCCAGCCTTCCAGGGGCCCATCCACAGGCTTCTGACCACGAGTATATAAGCTGGGTCCACTGATTGGCACTGGTGTCTCCAGAGCCACCTAAACACTCACAGCTCAGATGAAGAACCCAGCCCTGGGGTGTCTAAAATAAAATATGGTAAGTTCTGAGCTGCTGGATTCCATTAGTGTGGACTCCATTTCCCAGGAAGGAAGAAAGAGCTGCAGGCAGAAGGCCCCAGTCACCTGCTCTTCTGGGAAGACCCTGGACCCCGGGGTCTATGTGGGTGCAGACCTGTGTCACTATGTCAGACACTGTAAAGGATGGAGTTTAAAGCAGAGTGGGCAGGCAAAGCTTGCTTCTGCCATCTGAGTCATCTCCCTGAGTCACCTCCACTGAGTCATCTCACCTGAATCGTCTTGCCTGAGTCCCCTCCCCTGCATCACCTCCCCTGAGTCCCCTCCCCTGCATCACCTCCCCTGAGTCACCTCTCCTGAGTCCCCTCCCTGAGTCCCCTCTCCTGAGTTCTCTCCCCTGAGTTCCTTCCCTGAATCCTCTCCCCGAATTCCCTCTCCTTTCTTGATCCTCTGGACCCACATAGCCGGAGCTCCCACCATGTCCTGACAGTGTGGTGCCAGCAGTGTCTCACCACAAAACCTGCTCAGGGGGCCACTGGCCCATCAAGATAGGGCTTGTGACTAGTGGCCCAGAGCTCCTGGACTGCAGGGTGCCACCGGGGTTCCCCAAGCACTTCCATCCCAAGGGCAGACTGTTATGGGGCACAAGAACAGACCAATCACCACTGAGAAGTCCAAATTTGAGAGTCTTTATTAAGCTGGCTGGCTGACTGTCTCACACAATGCCCCAAAAACAGCTATTGGGAGAAGAGCCCCGACCACAGGGTTGTAGGGGTTCTTATACCAAAAATTACGTTAATCATAAATGTCTGCTGCTATGATTTGAAATTACACATTAACATTATGAGATCATTGAGAAAGGAGAGAATGGGGAGTGGGTCACCTAGGTACAACTTAAAGAATGAGTATTAATAACCACACAATTACATTTACATGGTACATTGGTTAGGAATGATTACTAATAACTACACAATTACTGCTTTCATGGTACATTGGTTAGGAGCAATAGAGATCAAAAGAGAGCAATTCTTCATTACATACGAATTGTCATTTTATATTATTAAACATGTCACACCAAGTTACTGATGATGGGCACAGAGGCAGGGTGTTCCCATTGGAGAAACTTATTTCCTACATAACATGGAGTCTCAGAGCAAAATGGAGTCTGTTTAGTCAATTCCCTTATAGTCTGGCCTATAACATTCTTATGGAGCCAGATCTATCAGCCCATCACAAGACACTGCTGAATTTGGGCCTGGACTTCCAGACTCTGGGAAGCTGGAGCCCAGGACAGCATGAAGGTTTTCCAGGGCAGACACTGGCCAAGACTCCTAATTTAAAAGGCTATTTCTGCCCTGAACAGAGCCAACCTAGAGAACTTTGAGAAGTGCCGACCCATGCACTGACACTAACCTTGTGTCTCAAGAAAATGCCTGGCACACAAGAGCAAAAAGCAAACCAGTGTCATCGCTGCAGCAGATGCCAACACTCCTGGGGTCCCAGGGCACTGGGTGAAAACATGCGCTGACCGTCATTTGACATCCTGGTATGACAGTGACACACTGGAAACCTCTAGGGAGGCTGTTGTCAAGTGGTCCTCATGCAGGTGGCATTGCCCTGGGCAGCAGGGTTTTATGAAGGAGCTGTGTCTTGTTTTCTCCCCTCTGAAAGCCAGAGGTGGGGCCTGACAGATCACACCAGTGTTTCTGGTTCCAGTTCTCACCCACAATGTTGTCAGGGAGATATCTAACCCAGAGCCACCAGGAGCGAAGGGTGCCCCTGGGTGCCTTACAGATAGGAACTGTTTAAGCCTGGTAACTGCTTTTCCAGGGAGGTGCTTTAATGGTCTCTGCAGAGGAAGAAACTGTGCCCAGGTTTCCCCGGCAGTCTTGTGCCAGAGACAAGATGGACACCCAGGCAGTGATGAGTCGTGCCTGGCATAATGTGTGGGCTGCCTCCCACATGGACCTGCCGAGACTGATGGCAGGTGTGGTCCGGATGATCACATGTTCCATTGTGCACTGAAATGCAGGTGACCACACAGTGGTCATGAGTTGCAGGTACCTCTTTCTCCTGAGAGTTGGCGAGATCCTGTAAGGAGAGCAGCTAAGGAAGCTCTTGTCTCATGACAGAGTTTGAACAATGATAGTTACTTCTCACTTCAAAGTTCCTGATACAAATTTTCTGTCTTTGCTTGTTGTCCCAAGCTTGATCTTTAAGCAGTACACAGTTGATTTCTTCAGGAATGTTTGCCTGCACTCTTCAGGCTGCCTGGGACCCTGGCAGCCTGCCCTGCCTCCTCAGCTTGGGCCTGGCAGAACTGACTCTGATCTGAGCACTCTGCTGCTGCTCTGCTTCCTGGTTGTGGTCCTAGCATCCTCAGGCTCTGCTGTGCTTATGAGCAGACCTCTCTCCTGCCTTTGGTCAGAAGAACCATTTGCTACTCAGTCTCTGAACTGGAAACCGATTTTGCATTTCACAACACTTGGCACTTTCTGGAAAATGGAGCGCCAGTGATTATTTCTGTAGCAGCACCCGAGGAGTGGCTGACTGGGCAGAGTTTCTGTTTGAACTGGTGTGTGTAGGCAATACTATCCAGGGAATATCAGCAATTCTGTGTCACCCACACCATGAACCCCCCCAGAGAAGAAATAAAGGTTTATAACTAGAATCTTCGCATGAGTACACACACCATTCTGAGCAGAGGTGATTCCTGTCCAGGGTCTCCTTGACAAAGCATCAGCTCAACTGTTCTCTGCTTCATTGACTTGGCAAGTATTTTCTAGTTTGCAGTACTTTATGGTCATTCCCATAGGACAAGAATCCATAAAACAAACACAAATATAACACTATCACCTCCCATATTGGGGCCACAAAGCTGATTCTTTGCAATTGATTCTTTATCTGCAGTTTGATTAGCTACCATTAGTGGATAAATTGGACTCATTATGATTTCATTATAAAATAATCTGCTTGATTCAACAAAGCCCTCTTATGGTAAAGCAAGGCAGTTGTTATTTATATTAGTGGTTCTCAGACTTGATTACCCAGAGTCCTTTGGGAGCCCATGTTCATCCAAATTAGGATCATCAGTGTCTCAGTGGGTCAGATCCACATATGACACTGTTCCCCAGATGATGCCAACATATAGCTGAATTTGGGAACAATTACATACAGGGAGAGTTTAAAAACAGTATTTAGTATGCATGGATAATGGGGAACACTTGTTATCTTGTTCTTGGTGTGTACCAGGCAGTGCAGAAAAAGTAAAAGCTACTCTCTATTATTGTGAATTTTATGTCCACCATCTGCATTTTATTAGCACTTTATTAATATAAACACATTTAATCCTCCCTATCACTCCATGATTATTCTATTGCTGTCTCCATGTTAAAGCTGGTGAAACTCAGTGTGGCTTCTGTAAAGTTGCCCACATTACAAGTGACAATGATTTTCGCTCCATTCCTTCAGTTCTTAACACAGTGACCTGCCTCTGGTGAACTTGCACATGTCCAGTGGAGTGGGCGCAGGCTTTGATCCTGCACTTCCTGTGGAAAGTTCACTCCAAAGAGCTTTGCACAGAGAAGCAGGGATAGTAAGAAATTCTATGTAAGCGCCTCTCTTAGAGTAACTGCTCCATCTAACTAACACTGATTTTTATTGTTCTCACTCTGAATAAAACTCTTCTTCTCCCACTTGCAGTCCCAGTCCCAGAACTGGTGACTACTTGCTGGAAGCTCTCTCTGCTGCTGCTGGCTTCTCCTTCCAGGTCCTGGTCTGCCCACATTCCCCACAACCTCCTTTCAACTTCACTGACACCTGGATTTCACAGAAACAATTACCATGGTCCCTCAGGACACAGGGAAGAGGAGCTGCCTCCCCTGGCCAGCCTCAGCCCAACAGGGGCCTCTGCTTGCCCCTCCCACTCAGAATCTTCAGCAGCTCTCCCAGGTAGAGTTCAGAACCATGTCAGTGGAGGAACATTTAGTACCCTGCCCTCTGGGGGTCACAGGTCAGCACGCAGCACCCGGCAGAGCATAAGCTGTTCCCTCTCATGAACCTGCAACTGATTGTGAGCCTCAGCTTATTGTCCTTGAACATCATGAGAGAGTGGTCCTGATTGTCACTAGCCTGGGGAGAGATCAATATCCCAAATTAAAGGTACATTTCTACTAAATGTCTTGCATCCTCAGTGTTACAGTTGGGGGACTTCTGCACTTCTGTCCTGTCCTATGGGGACAGGCTGGATCCTGGCACCAGTTCCTTGACTAGGCTGGGGCCAGTTGGGCCGGGTTTGGCCCTGGAACAGGCCCGTGAGGTCCCTTGGTAAGGTTAGCATGTACATGTGTGGTGGTGGCGCAAGGCCTGAGCTTGCCTATGGTGGGGGTGCATGGCCTGAGCTTGGCTGTGGTGGAGGTGCATGACCTGAGCTTGGCTGTGGTGTGGGTGCTTGGCCTGAGCTTGGCTGTGGTGGGGGTGCATGGCCTGAGCTTGGCTGTGGTGTGGGTGCATGGCCTGAGCTTGGCTGTGGTGGGTGTGCATGGCCTGATCTTGCCTGTGGTGGGGGTGCATGGTGTGAACTTGGCTGTGGTAGGGGTACATGACCTGTGCTTGGCCGTGGTGGTGGTGCATGGCCTGACCTTGACTGGTGCTCAGTGAGCAGTTGACTTATTTCTGTGTCCACCCTGCATCTTAGCTTTAAGGATCACATCTGTTTTTCTCTTCTCCACACCTGACTTCACATTTGAGCCTCTGATGTGGGCCAGACTGGGACTGTGGTCCTTTCCTGTTCCCTTACACCTGCTGGCATCTGTTGTCCAAGTCCCCAAATCAGCTTCCAGTAGGGTGGCCACCTGTTGCCTGGTCTCCCTGGGCCTCTGCTTGGTCTCCTGGCCCCAGGTCTACCCTCCAGCCCTTCTGCCTCTGATTACAAGGTGCTGGGTGTTCTTCACTTCACTGGCCCCACCCTGGGCTCTGAGGTGCTTCTGGCTGTTCTTCCCAGCCTGGCCCTCCCCCAGGGCTACCTTGCCGTCTGGAAGCCTTTCCCCCTCTGGAGCTGGGTTTTGTGATAAATTGCTACAGTCAAGTGGAATTTTGTTTTCTACTGAGCTGTGTCCCAGGCTTCTGGTTTGGCTGTTTTCCCACCTGCCTCAGGAAATCTGACATAGACCACTCCTTTACTAAAGGGGCCAACTCCTTTTCAGTATCATATTTGAATGATCACAATGTACATGATGTTCAGTATCTCTGAGGGCATCACTAGGCACCACCTCCCCCACACCTGCAACCCCCATCCCTTCCCCCAGCACAACCACACCCGACCAGTCCTTCCCTTTACCCCGATCCCACCCCCAACAGCCCTTGCCTCAGCCTGCTGCCCAATCTGGAAACACTCAGCAGGTTGGGCTGAATATCAGAGCCACCAAGATCATTTTTAATTAAGCCACAGGCTCCACAGGTGGCAGCTGGGAGCTGGGCATGGCAGGGTTAAGAGCTCTTCTGGGCACTCCACTCTCTTTAAGCCCAAGGAATTCAGATCTGGAAAAATCCAGGCTGTTCTCTGCACCAAGGTGAGAAGGTTCCACAGCCCAACCAGCTCGCACCCAGTTCCTCCTTATTCCTGGCAGGGAGCATAGATGCGGTCAAAGTGCCTTGATGAATAAACAGATGGGTTTTCCAAAACGTGTTTTGACTTTTCCCAGGGCTGGAGGCCAGGATTCCTGTCTTCCTAGGCCTGGACCCAGGATTCCTGTTCACAGAACCCAAGTGGTAGGAAATTGAGGCAAAGGCATTCCAACTATGTACATAACCAATTATGAAGTTTTTAGATTTTAACAATCTTGACTCCCCTAGGTTTTAAAAATTTAAGTATTTTCTTCCATTTTTTGTGTATCTCCATTATAGGAAAACATAGAAAATACTTAGGACCCAAACAAAGAAACTAAAAAAAAAAAAAAAAAAAAAATTGTACTTCAACCACCCAGAAATAAACTAACAGTAATTCTTTATCATCTTTACATTTATTATGTACACATACGTATCGCTGCACGCATTGTATTGAATCATTGTATATCAGCCATACATCGTGTGAAATCATAATCTCCCTGGTTGGTAACTTGTAGGTGGGTCAGGAAAACATTATGAAGGTCAGATTCAAATGCGAGACCCGGCAAGGACCTGGTTCCTGGCCTTTGGCTCAGCATTGCCTTTGTGCTTCCTTGGCACCGAGGTCTCAGACAGGATGTCAGAGTGAGGTCCTGGGACCCCTTGGTGACTTCATATGAGGGGAAGGTGGCTGCTGGAAAGGGGATTCGAGCATCAAGTTCCTTGTTTCCTCTGGCGGCCGTTGGCTGTTGACAGAAGAAATCGCAAGGCTTGTGTCAGCCAACTTTGTTCACATCCTGCACCACATGCTCCACGTGATTTTGTTTGTGGCTTCAGAAAAAAACAGGTAGGCTCGGGGCCATGGGTAGTGAGAGTCCAGTTCCCACACTCATCCTTGGGGAGCAGGGACTCGGGTTAGAAGGTGTCCCTGGCCATAGTGAAGGCAAACATTGTGCTGCTCTGCAAAACCTGTTCTTCCCATGTCCTCCCTCCCTCCCTCCATCACGCTCCGTGGAGTGGTCTCGGGGTCATGACTTAGAAGTCCCATTTTCTTCTCGGGACCTTGGGAAGTCACCTGAACCTGGTCTTTGGACTTTCCGTGGATTTCCAACTTAAAGGATTCCAGGGTCAGCTCTTCAGTCAAGTTGGCCGAAGTCTCCTGAGGCTGCAGAGTGACACCATCTGTTGCTGCCCCATGCAGAAGGGAGAGGTCTGGGTGGCCATGGATGACACAGCTGAGGCCTCAGTCTTCACACACCAGGACACAGTGTGGCCATGGCACTGCGTCTCTGTTCAGCCCCCAGCAGACTGGCTCACTTGCTCCAGTTTAGAGCATCTGCAGCACGGCTCCCATGCAAAGCCTGGTGGGTCAGTGACATCAGGACTGGGGGCCCTGAGATGTGAGTGCCATGTGCTTGCAGGACTCTCTCCTCATAGGCCACCTCAGAGGCAGCAGCTTGCCCACATCACATTGTTCTGAGTCTCCATAGAAATGACTGTGCAGAGGTGCCACCTCCATCAGGCCATCATCCTGCACCCTGTTTGGCATCAGGAAAGACCACTTGCAGAATGTCCACTGCTGCTGGCCATGCCACCCGCTGTGCACTGGACTGGTCTCATATGCAAGCTGATGTGGCCAATTACTTCCAAAGGTGGGGCTGGGGAAGGTGGGCTCTTCTGAAGGTGGGTGTCCCTCCTCTCTGGTTGGCGAGGACTGCAGCACTCCTCTGCATTCTGCTCTGGTCACTTCCTGGCTGCAGAGCTGGAAGCTCTGTCTACTGTCTGCTGCAGCTTCCAGGGCCCCAGCTTTGACTCTGTACTTACCTGCTTTTCCTTTGACATCCCTCACACATATCCCTTCCCTCTTTCTATTTCCATGCTGTCCTAATAGTTTAGCTTGGTCGGTGGTGAACACAGTGTGGTGTGGGATAGAAAGTCTGACTGCTTGGAATTTTGAGAAGCAAGCTGGTTTTACCTGTGTGACCTTGAACAAGGTTCCTAATATTGTCTAAATCCCACTTTTTCATCCATAAAATGAAGGAAAAGTAAAGTCCCTATCTCAAATGGTTGTTAGGAATTTATAATGCTGATGTGATATGGTTCAAAGATATGCTTGCAATTGTTTTTTCCTTTTCAAAAGTCATGGTAACAAATATCACAGGAACCCAGAGGATCATTAGGAACTATTTGGAAAATGTATACTCCAATAAATTGGAAAAACTAGAAGACATAGATACATTTCTAGACATATACAACCTGCCAAAATTGAATCAATGAGGCATAGAAAACCTAAGCAGACCAGTAAAGAATAAAGAAAAGGATGTGATGGATTCTCAGCTGACTGCTATCAAGTCTTTAAAGAAGAACTGATACCAATGCTCCTCAAATTATTCTATGAACTAGAAAGGGATGGGACACTTTCCAATTCATTCTGTGAAGCCAGTATCACTCTCATACAAAAGCCAGATAAGCACACATCAAGGAAAGAGAACAGCAGACCTATATCCCTGATGAATTCAGATGCAGAAATCCTTCATCAAATATTAGCCAATCATGTTCAACAGCATGTTAAGAAGATTGCACATGATGACCAAGTTCATTTTATCCCACAGAAGCAAGGATGGTTTAACATACACAAATCTGTAAGTGTATTCATCATATAATAGAGTTAAGGAGGAAATCACTTAGTCGTCTCAGTAGAGGCAGAGAAGGCCTTTGACAAAATTCAGCACCCACTCATGAGAAAAATGCTAGTAAACTAAGCATGGAAGGAACATCTTGACATCATCGAAAACACACAACTAACCTCCTAGCAAATGGGGAAAAACTGAAAGCATTTCCTGAGAAATGGAAAACTGCACCCATTAAGCACCACCTTGTCTTCCTCCCTCCCAGCCCCCAGTGGAAACCATCCTACATTCCTCTGGTGATCAGCTTGTTTTCCTCAGCATGCTGCCCTCAGGGGTCATCTTTCTTTTCAGTGCTGAGTATTATTCCATGCTGTGTTTGCCCTGGACCACATTTCCTTTAATCATCCACCACCGTGAGCATGCAGGCTGCTGCCACCGTGGGCTGTTGTGAAGATGCAGTCATGAATGTGGGTGTGCTCACGTCTCCTCCAGACCCTGCTCTCAATTCTTTGTGGGGGGCTACCCAGAGGTGGATTTGCTGGATCACACAGTGGCTTTAGTATTAATTTTTGGAGGAACTTTGATTCTGTTTTTCATGAAGACTGCTCCAATTCTCACCCACTCTTCGGTACAGAAGTCTCTCCTTCCATACCCTGTCCACACTGGCCTTTTTGATAACAGCCATTCTGACAGAGGCAAGGCGACAGTGTGTGTGTTTGAATTGCATTTCCTTACCTCTTAGCATGTGAGCAAGCATCTTCTCCTGTGAAGTTGGTCATTTGCATATTCACTCCCAGTCTGGTCTTTGCTTATTTTGTAATCTGGTGTTTTGTTGTTGAGATGCAGGAGGCCTTTGGACTCTTTGGGTATTAACTCCTTATCGGATTTGCAAACACTTTTCCCATTCCATAGGCTGCCTTTTCAGCCTGCTGTGTCCTTGGAGCTTTACGTTGTCATGTGGTTCAATCTGTCTGCTTCCAGTTCTATGGCCTGTGCTTTTGGGGTCATATCCAAGAGCCATGATCACATGCAATGTCACGCAGGTTTCCCTGCATTTTCTCTCAAGAGTTTGATACTTCTCACCTTATGTTGGGTTTTTGATCTGTTTGAGTGAAAAAGAAATCTCCAGGGCCAGATGGCTTCATGAGAGACTTCTAGAAAAATTTAAAGAGGAATTAACACTAATTCTATACAATCTCACCCAGAAAATAGGGGAGAATACTTTCTAATTCACTGTATGAAGCTACTATTACCTGGATACTAAAATCAGGGGAGAACAAGTTCAAAAATAAAGAAATTGAATCCCAATATTTCTCCTGAAGATAGAAAACCTTAAAAATCATAACTAACAAAACTCAGCAATATGTATAAAGAAGTTATATCATGACTAAATGGATTTTATCTCAGACTTTCAAGACTCATTCAATATTCAAAAGTCAGTCCATGTAATCCTCCACATGAAGATGAAAAAAATTGCATGATTGTATTAATTGGCACAAATGTTTATTTGATGAAATTCATTTACCTTGATAAAAATTTCAAGTTAAGAATTGAAAGGAACTTCCTCACCTTTATAAAGACCATCTGGAACCAACATCAGACCTGAGAGTGAAAGAGAACTGAATGCTCCCCAGGGTTAGGGACAAGACAAGGCCATCCACCACCTCTGTCTACTTAAGGTAGGGCTGGTATCTAACCCCTGACAAAGGCAAACACAAAGAAAGGAAGGAAGAAATCAAGAAAGATGTGATAAATGCATGCACACCAGAAAGGAAGAAACAAAACTGTTTCCTTTCTAAGATGGCATGATCATTAATAAAGAAAATCCCGACAGGGTTTCAAGATGGCGGACTAGATGGTGGCTGCATTTCATATTGCTCCAGGACTCAGGATTCAAGAAGAGGAGATATTGAGAGACTTGGGACCAACTCAAACCCACCGGGTGAGTCTCTCCTGTTGGGGAGGTGTCCCAGATGTGGTGGTAGTCCCGGAACACAGGGACCTTTATGAAGTAGAGCTGCCCGGTGAGACACCCCTCCCCCCGCTGGAGCAGTGATCTTGGACAACTGGGAGCATCGTAGAGGAGGCCGCTCAGCCCAGTGCTTGGACTCAGAGAAACCCACCCAGGCTCCGAGTGGCTGCCCAGAGGAGGAGGCACGAGGCGAGTTGTTTGGATTCAGAGCGACCGCTCCTGAACACTGGGGGGCTGCCCGGAGAAGGAAAAGGAGCGCAGCGGGTCACTTGGACTCGGAGTGACTGCACCAGGGCTACGGGCAGTTGGCAGGAGGAGGAGGGGCGCAGTGAGTTGCTTGGACTCCTATCAACCACACCGGAACACTGGGTGGTTACCCAGAGGAAGAGGCATGCGGCAGGTCGCTGGGACTCAGAGCGACTGTACGGTTCTCCAGGTGGTGGCTCAGAGGAGGGGCCATATAGCCAGGCGATTAGGTGCAGAGCAGGATCCCAGGACCTAGGAGGCTTCTTGGTGGAAGAGCCACACAGAGACATGCTTAGGGGTAGAATGAAGTTTCCAGGACTGCAGGCAGCTTCTCTGAGGAGGAGCAGCCTAAGGAGACTCCTCTGCGAAGGGCGAGGCTCCCAGGCTCAGGAGGTAGGTCCGGGCCCCTGGGAACATTGCAGATGAAGGCAACCCAGCTCAGGCAGTGTTGTGGATTGAGGGGAACCTCTAGGAGGGGAACTGACTAGTGAGACCTCCCCACAGGGTGAGTCTTCCCTGCCGGGTGAGGTTGAACCACAAGGATGGTAAAACCAGAGACACAGGCCCAAACAGGCCTTGCCTCAGCCCGCAGTCTAGTTCCCCTTTGGATGATCATTGGTCAACAAGTGGAGGCACCTCTGCCCACTAGCAGGAAATATACCCCACCTGAAGGGCACCCTAGAGAGGCAGCTTCCTTGTGTAGCACCGCATTATCAACTTCCTCCAAGACTTCAGACTACTGAAGACTAAGAGGGGATATACTAGCAATCTTCAGGGACATTATAAGTCAATAGAGGAAATCTGCAATATCTCAGGAGTCCACTGATACCTGAACAATATGAGAAAACAAGGGAAGAAAATGCCCCAAACAAATCTAGATGTTACATCAATAAAATCCAATGACAGCATTGCAGAAGAAATGACAGAAAGGGCGTTCAGAATGTACATAATTAAAATGATCAGGAAAGCAAACGATGAGATGAAAGAGCAAATGCAGGCATTGAATGATCGCACAAATCGACAGTTAAAAGAGCAAATACAGGAAGCAAAAGATCATTTCAATAAAAAGTTAGAGATATTGAAAAAAAAACAAACAGAAATCCTTGAAATGAAGGAAACAATAAATAAAATTAAGAACTCCATAGAAAGCATAACCAATAGGATAGAACACCTGGAAGACAGAACCTCAGATATTGAAGACAAAATATTTAACCTTGAAAACAAAGTTGAACAAACAGAGAAGATGGTAAGAAATCATTGTTGCTCCCTGTCGAGCAACAAGGTCTGATGTATCTCCTCAGGGCCCGCCTGAGGAGAATACGGGACCGAGCAGGATGATGAGTGTCGGCGGCAATGGAAACCCACCAGAGCCGGGAGATCTGTCAGCGCACAAAGCACAGCAGGAACTCGTTTATTGAGGAAGTTACACAGCTTTTATGCAGGGTGGGGGCTAGATGGGAACCAATCAGCTTAAAGGTCAGCAGGGCACGGGGGGGTTCACGCAGGTGAGAGTCCCATAGGACTAAATGGCAAGCAAGAGCTGATCACGTTCATGGAACTGCTGCTAACCAATCCCAGACAGTAGGGGGTGGAGATGAGCAGGCCAATCAGGGAGTTGCTGGGTAAGAACACATTTTTCAGTTTCCAGGGGAGAGTGGTAGTACAAAGAAGTCCGGGTAAACTGTTGGTGGATCAGGCAGTGCCACGTATGAAGAAGAGGTTGTCACGAGGGTGCAGCTGCCATTAGGGTGCATCCCCTACAAATCATGAACAGAATCTCCAAGAACAATGGGATATCATGAAAAGGCCAAATTTAAGAATTATTGGGATTGAGGAAGGCTTAGAGAAACAAACCAAAGGAATGAACAGTCTATTCAATGAAATAATATCAGAAAATTTCCCAAATATGAAGAATGAAATGGAAAATCAAGTTCAAGAGGCTCATAGGACTCCAAATACACAAAAGTACAACAGACCCACACCAAGGCACATTATACTGAAAATACCTAACATACAAAATAAAGATAGAATTTTAAAGGTTGTGAGAGAAAAGAACCAAATTACATTCAGGGGGAAACCAATACATATAAGCAGATTTTTCAATCCAGACGTAAAAGCTAGAAGGGCCTGGAACATCATTTTTCAGGCCCTGAAAGAAAATGGATGCCAACAAAGAATCTTATACCCAGCAAAATTACCTTCAAATTTGACGATGAAATAAAATCCTTCCACGATAAACAAAAGCTAAAAGAATTTACAAAAAGAAAGCCAGCATTATAGAACATTCTCAGCAAAATATTCCATGAGGAAGAGATGAAAAACAAAGAAGCAAATCAGCAAAGGGAGAAATTGTCCTAAAGGAATTGTCAAATAAAGGAGGAACCAAGTCGTGTCAAAATAAATAAATAAATAAAATTTAAAAAATGAACCAAATGACTGGGAATACAAACCATATCTCAATAATAACCGTGAAAGTTAATGGCCTGAACTCATCAATCTAAAGACATAGACTAGCCGATTGGATTAAAAAGAAATTTCCAACAGTATGTTATCTGCAAGAGACTCACCTCATAGAAAGAGATACCTTTAGACTAAAGGTGAAAGGATGGAGAAAAACATACCATGCACATGGACTCAGCAAAAAAGCTCGGGTATCCATCCTCATTTCAGGTAATGTGGACTTCAAGCCAAAGTTAGTCAGAAGGGATAAAGAAGGACATTTCATACTGCTTAAGGGAAGCATAAATCAGCAAGATATAACAATCATAAACATCTATGCCCCAGTGGCTCATCCATGTATGTCAAACAAATCCATCTCAATTTTTGAAACCAAATAGACCATAACACAATAATACTAGGTGATTTTAACACACCTCTCTCACCACTGGCTAGATCTTCCAAACAAAAATTGAAAGAAGAAACCATGGATCTCAATAACACAATCAATAATTTAGACTTAACAGACATTTATGGAATATACCATCCAACCAAGAGCAAATACACTTTCTTTTCAGCAGCACATGGATCCTTCTCTAAAATAGACCACATAGTATGCCACAAAGCTAATGTTAGCAAATACAAGAAGATAGAGACACTATGTTGTGTTCTATCAGATCATAATGGATTGAAATTAGAATTAAATGAAAGAGTAAAAAACAGAAATTACTCCAACACCTGGAGATTAAACAATATGCTATTATATGATGAATGGATTACAAAAGATATTAGGAAGGAAATCAAAAAATTCTTAGAGGTAAATGAGAACAAAGAAACATCATATCAAAATCTCTGAGACACTATGAAAGCAGTACTTAAAGGAAAATTTATTTCATGGAGCACATTCAATAAAAGAAGTAAAACTCAACAAATAAACAACCTAATACTACAGCTCAAAGCCCTAGAAAGAGAGGAACAGACCAACACCAAAAGTAGTAGAAGACAGGAAATAGTTAAACTCAGAGCAGAAATCAATGAAATTGAAACAAAAGAAACAATACAAAAAATTGACAAAGTAAATAGTTGGTTCTTTGAAAAAGCAAACAAAATTGATAAAACTTTAGCCACACTAACAAAGAGAAGACGAGAGAAAACCCAAATCACTAAAATTCAGAATGAACAAGGAAATATCACAACAGACATGACTGAAAAACAAAACATAGTTAGAAGCTATTTTGAAGATCTATACTCCAACAAAATAGAAAATTTCAAAGACATCAACAGGTTTCTAGAGGCATATGAATTGCCTAAACTGAATGAGGAGGACATACACAATTTAAATAGACCTATTTCAAGTAATGAAATAGAAGAAGTCATCAAAAGCCTACCAACAAAGAAAAGTCTGGGACCAGATGGGTTTTGTAGACAAAACCTTTAAAGAAGAGCTCATTCCAATACTTCTCAAAGTATTCCATGAAATAGAAGAGGAGGGAACCCTCCCAAACTCATTCTATGAAGCCAATATTACCCTGAAAACTAAACCAGACAGAGACACATCGAGGAAAGAAAATTTCAGACCAATATCCTTAATGAACATCGATGCAAAAATTCTCAACAAAATTTTAGCAAATCGTATACAAAAACATATTAAAAAGATAGTGCACCATGATCAAGTGGGTTTCATCCCAGGGATGCAAGGTTGGTTCAACATCAGGAAATCAATAAATGTAATTCACCATATCAATAAACTTAAAGTCAAGAATCACATGATTATTTCAATAGATGCAGAAAAAGCATTTGATAAAATACAGCACCCCTTCATGCTCAAAACACTAGAAAAAATAGGGATAGTGGGAACATTCCTTAACATTGTAAAGGCCATCTATTCTAAACCCATGGCTAAAATCATTCTAAATGGTGAAAAACTGAAAGCATTCCCCCTAAAAACTGGAACAAGTCAGGGATGCCCTCTTTCACCACTTCTATTCAATATCGTTCTTGAAACTCTAGCGAGAACAATTAGACCAAAGAAATTAAAGGGATACGAATAGGAAATGAAGAACAAACTATCACTATTTGCTGATGATATGATTATATACTTAGAGGAACCAGGAAATTCCACCAGAAAACTTTTAGAAATCATAAGTGAATTCAGTAAAGTAGCGGGATATAAGATCAATGCACATAAATCTAATGCATTTTTATACATAAGTGATGAATCTTTGGAAAGAATAAGTAGGAAAATGACCCCATTCACAATGGTCTCAAAAAAAAAAATAATATACTTGGGAATCAATCTCACAGAAGAGGTGAAAGACCTCTACAATGATAACTACAGAACACTAAAGAAAGAAATTAAAGAAAACCTTAGAAGCTGGAAAGATCTCCCATGTTCTTGGATAGGAAGAATTAATATTTTCAAAATGACCATACTGCCAAAAGTGCTATACAGATTCAATGAAATTCCAATTAAAATCCCAATGACATACCTTACAGAAATAGAGTAAGCAATAATGAAATTCTTCTGGAAGAATAAGAAACCCAGAATAGCTAAAGCAATCCTTAGCAGGAAGAATGAAAGAGAGGGTATCGCAATACCAGAACTTCAACTATACTACAAAGCATTAGTAACAAAAATGGCATGGTATTGGCACCAAAATAGACAGGTACATCAATGGTACAGAATATTGGACATGGACACAAACCCAAATAAATACAATTTTTTAATACTAGACAAAGGGGCCAAAAATATGCAATGGAGAAAAGATAGCCTCTTCAACAAATGGAGCTGAGTGAATTGGAAATCCATATGCAACAGAATGAAACTAAACCCCTATCTCTCACCCTGCACAAAAATCAACTCACAATGGGCCAAGGACTTTGAAATCAGACCAGAGACCCTGCATCATATAGAAGAAAATGTAGATCCAGATCTTCAACATGTCTGCTTAGGACCAGACTTCCTCAACAGGACTCCCATAGCAAAAGAAATAAAAGCAAGAATCAATAACCGGGATAGATTCAAACTAAAAAGCTTTCTCTCAGCGAAGGAATCTATCAGCAATGCAAAGAAAGAGCCTACAGAGTGGGAGAAAATCTTTGCCCATCATACTTCAGATAGAGCACTAATCTCCAGAATCTATAAAGGACTCAAAAATCTCTACATCAAGAATGCAAATAACCCAATTGACAAATGGGCTAAGGAAATGAACAGACACTTCACAGAAGAATATCTACAAGCAATCAACAATCATATGGAAAAATGTTCAACATCTCTAGTAATAAAAGAAATGCAAATCAAAACCACCCTAAGATTCCATCTCACCCCAATTAGAATGGCGATCATCAAGAATACAAGCAACAACAGGTGTTGGCGAGGATGTGGGGAAAAAGGTACACTCATACATTGCTGGTGGGGCTGCAGATTAGTACAGCCACTCTGAAAAGCAGTGTGGAGATTCCTTAGAAAAGTTGGAATTGAACCACCATTTGACCCAGCTATCCCACTCCTCGGCCTATACCCAAAATATTTAAAATCAGCATACTACAGAGATACAGCCACATCAATGTTCATAGTTGCTCACTTCACTATAGCCAGATTGTGGAACCAACCTAGATGCCCTTCAATTGATGAATGGATAAGGAAACAGTGGTATATATATATGCAATGGAATATTAGTCAGTCATAAAGAATGATAAAATTATGGTATTTGCAGGCAAATGAATGAAATTGGAGAATATCATGCTAAGTGAGAAAAGCGAGTCTCAAAAAACCAAAAGACAAATGATCTCACTGATAAGTGGATGATGACACATAATGGGGGGTCGGATGGATTAGTGTTAGGGTTAGAGTTAGGGTTAGGGAGGGGGGCAAGAATGGAGGAAAGAAGGACTGTATAGAGGGAAAAGAGAGGTGGGAGGGGTGGGGGGAAGGTAAATAATAACAGAATGAATCAAACAACATTACCCTAGGTAAATTTATGATTACACAAATGGTTCGCCTTTACTCCATGTACAAACAGAGAAACAACATGTATTCCATTTGTTTAAAAAAAAAAATGAAAATCCCAAGAAATTTACAAAAAGAGAAGAAAAACTCCAAAAATTAAGTGAGTTTATTAACATTGCAGGACTCAAGACAAACATACAAGATAAATCACATTTCTAAATATTAGTAATGAGCAAAAGTTAGATGTATACCTGAATGAATGCTTCAAAAAAGAAATACTTGGGAGAGATTCTAACAAAATATGCACAAGAGTTTATGCTGAAAACTACAAAATGCCATTGAAAGAAAACCAAGGTCTGAATACATGGGGAGATTCACTCTGCTTGTGGATCAGAAGACTACTATGCAAGGTTTCCTGCAGACATAGGTGAGCTTATTGTAAAATTTATATGCATGGGCACAGACCCTAGAAGATACAGTAATTCCAAAAATTAAGAGTAAAGTAGGAGAAATCACTCAGTCATTTCAGTATTTATTCCTGCAAGTGACTGTGGAGTGC
Organism: Sciurus carolinensis; assembly: GCF_902686445.1. NCBI lineage: Eukaryota > Metazoa > Chordata > Mammalia > Rodentia > Sciuridae > Sciurus > Sciurus carolinensis. The sequence continues at coordinate 37,379,992 of NC_062224.1, forward strand.
AGAGACAAGATGTGTGGAACAGAACAGAACCTGGGAATATAAATTGTGAAACCAAAACACTTAGACATGAGAAAAAGTGTTCAAGACCCAGGATATGGTGAGGAGTTGCAGGAATGAACACCAGCCTGACAATCAAAATAGCAAGCCCTGTTCTGTGGAAGGTACTGTGCCGTGACCCACGCACCCAAACTCTTGTGTCCGACGAGGGGTGAAGGGGATTGGAAAATAAAGATTCACAGACACAGATTTTGAATATTAAGTTGGGATCAGGTGGAGCCTGCTCTCTGATGGAGATGCAGGTCTCAAGAGTTAGGCCAGCAATCTTTATATGTGTAGGTCTCATTATCAGGTTATAGACTATGCAAACATTATTCTTTATATTCAGGAACATTACAGAAACTAGGACTTCTATGTAGCTTTTCCACAGTTTCAATCCACAGTTGCAAAGTGCAATGCTAGGAGCTTTGTGTAGCTCTCAAGAAAGTTCATTGTTTAAAGTTACTGTAAGGCAGGCAGGAACTGGAGAAGTGGAGCTGGTGAAACACTGTGGTTGTCTAGCATAAGAGTTCCTTCCTTCCTGGGAGCTGTGTGCCTGAGATCAAGGTCAGAGCTGATAGGACTCTTGCACAGAGCCGCCTCATGCAGGGCACTGCCACAGCAGCTGAGCATCCTGTACCCTTGCACAGGAACATTCCCAGGCACCAGGCATGCCACAGCACGAGGGCATTAGAGACCCTAATCAGTCACTGCTCCCCCATTCTCTCTCACCGCTCTCCACAGTCCTGTTAACCAGAGAAGCAGCCAGTTACAGACTAGGAGAAAATACTCGCAAAGGATTTGCTTGGCCAAGGGTTGTATGTGTAACTTAAAAAGGACCCTGAGTTAACAGGAAAAGATCCAAACAACTCAATTGTAGAATGGCCCAAAATTAAGGACAGCCACTTCACTGGAGTGGGGTGGCAAAGGCCACCTAGACATTCAGCACCACTAGCTATTAGGGAAACACCCAAATAAGATCCCAGGAGAGATCTCACATTTCCCAGAACAGCAGATTAACAGTGGCAATGCCAAAGATTGCCTTGGCATGTCTAGCAGAGAGGTCAGTGGAGCGGCTGCCCAGAAGGCACTCTGGTCATCCTTTAAGAGTTACAGACAAATTGAACATCTTAACTTTGGTATGATTCTATTTATATGACTTTTTGACAAAAGTTCAGAGGCAGAGAACAGATTAATGATGGCCAGAGGTTAGAAATGTTAGGGTGTGGCCAAATTCAGCATCTTGACTTGGTAGGGGCTACAGGATCTGCTCCTATGATAAAATGACAAAAGACACCCTAGCTCTGTCCAATTTCTGGCTTGGTGTTTAATGATAACTCAGCAAGCCACAAACAATGGAGTCAATTGAGCAAAGGCTGTGAGCCAGCTGTGGCCCGCGTTACTTCTCCAGGGAAACCTCGATTCCCACTTTCACATGCAGGCCTGACCCAGCACTGCGGACACACGCTGGCTGTTCACAGGCTGCATGGGCGCGGTGGGCACTGTGCCTCAGGAGTCGCGCGGGCGGGCTGAGTGGGGCAGTCGCAGCGCCCTGCCTTGGGACTGCTAGGGAAGAACATTTTGGAGTGCGCCTGTGGGTCCCTGGATGCAGTCGCTCTGCCTTGGACCCCGCCTCCCGACTGTTGTGGGTCCCGCATCGCCTGCCTGTTGTGCTCTTCAGACGCCGCTGAGGCAGTAGAGGCTGCGGCCCTGGTAGGGCAGGCGGGCACGGCATGCAGGCGCTCAAGGCGCTCAACATCACCCCGGAGCGCTTCTTCCAGCTGCTGCGCGACCACAACCTGACACGCCAGCAGTTCATCGCGCTCTATGGGTTGCAGCCGCTAGTGTACACCCCGGAGATGCCCGCAAGCGCCAAGGTGGCCTTGGTGCTCACTGGGGTGCTCATTTTCGCCCTGGCGCTCTTCGGCAACGCGCTGGTGGTTTACTAGGTGATCTGCAGCAAGGCCATGCGCACTGTCACCAACATCTTCATCTGCTCCCGGGCTCTCAGCGACTTGCTCATCGCCTTCTGCATCCCGGTCACCATGCTCCAGAACATCTCGGACAACTGGCTAGGGGGTGAGTGCGTGCCTCACCCAGTGCCCCGCACCCTTGCTGAGGGTGTTTTTTCCTTCCCACTTTTACCTAGGTTCAAGTCCTATTATTCCAGAAAAAAGAGGATTTAAATCTCTATTATTTACTCTATCAAAGTAACTCTTTTGTCAATTGTCAAAGAAACTCAATTGGCAATCCGTGGTTTCTTTCATAGACATTGTTTTCTATTACCTTGCATGGAGTTTACTGTCAGCAGGTCAGGAGGCTAAGTCTTAACTCCCCTCTCATCTGTAATGGATATCTGAAGCAGCCTTAAACATAGATTTACATAGCATTGACTTGAAAGTGACACACAGTGCAAAAAATTTTTAAATGATTTATAGATCAGAAACTTTCTCATGCTCTCAAATGCAGCTATTATATTTGGGCATTTAAAAGTTGCCTGGTGCAAATTAAGGGGACAATTTTGGATCATCTCATAGAACTTGGTTTTTGAGCAAAAGATGAAGGCTTACCATTTCTGCACAAAATTATTGAGGAGACGATGTTGGAGCTGTGTTTTGAACAATAATATAGACTTGTCAAGCAGAGAAAGATGGGGTGTTCTTAGGAGCAGGGCTCACTCCAAAATTGGGAAGAGAGACAGAAGAGGGTACTTGAAGCCATTTCAGGAATGTGCAGTTTACAGGTGTAATGGTGGGAAATGAGACAGCCAGTGATGAAGAAGCAGATTTGATTTGTGAAGCCTGCCTTGCTGCTGTGTGATTACAGCTCAGTTTGTACAACAAGGAACATGGATCTCTTTCTGGGAATCAGGAGACCCTGGTTACCACCTTGGCTCTAATGCACATGACTTCAACATGTCTGGGCCTCAGTGTTGCAATATATTAGGAATCAGCATCATTTGCTAGTGAAATGAGGCCCACAGCCATTCTGAGACGGATATCCAGGGAGACTCTAATGAGGATGTCCCCTGCTGATGGCAGAGGGGCACTGCCAAGACTTTCCTCACACCCTGCTTCCTTTGCTTCCTATTTCATGGGGGCATTTCACGTTAGCTTCTAAATACTGAAAAAGGGGTGATATTTGGCTGAAGTATTTTGTAGGATGAGAGAGATATGAGTGTTAGAAAATGTGCTTTGAAAAGGTGGGCCCTTTTCAAAAAGTGGGTATTCAGCTGGAGGCAGCCTGTGTTTATCTGGGATGAGATTTGTAGAATAAGCGATGTGCTGTAATCAAGTAGAGGACACCTAAGTTGAAGTCCAGGAAACAGGACAGTGCCTTGGAAACAGCTGAACAAGAATCAACTTGTATGTTTTTAAGGTAGCAAAATAAAATTGCAAAAAAAAAAGGGTTCAAGAGCTGAAAATTAATTCTTAGTTTATTATTTTCCAGAGCCATTGAGGACTCCTAGGTGGCAAAGTATTCTACCTTGGGGGTACAGACACCAATGAAGCTCATCTATGTCCCTGTGGGCCTCAGAGACACTGTCCCAGCATGAGCAAAGTCAAGGTTTGAGGAGAGGAGGGCCACTCTGGTCGAGATGGGGGTAGGTCAGGAAGGCCTCCCAGAGGAGGGGGCATTGTGGCAGGGGCTTGGATAATTTAGGCTTTTGTCAGTAGACAAGAATGGCATTTCATAGGGGCTGGGCTCCCTCCACAATGTGGAGAGAGGAAGAAGATGGTGCCCTTTAAGAACTCTATGTAGTACCTTTCCAGAGTACACAGCTTTCAGGTGGGGAATGGTGAGAGGTGAGACAGATTAATACCACCGGGGAGGAAAATGCACACGTTGTGTAACAACCCACCACAGGACTACTTCACAGGTGAGGCAGGACAGACAGGGCCTCCAAGATCAGCAGGTGGTGGCAATGGCCAAGGGCAGACCCCTGGGGGAAGGGCGGGGCTGCCCAGATGGGGCTGGTTTCACATATCTCCCTTGCTGAGGTGGCAATTCTCCCTCTGCAGAGGAGGGGATGTCTGTGTTTATGATGTTGGCATCAAACTGAAATGAAAGAGCATAGTGCCACTGAGTCACAGAAAGCACCTCTGTGGCCCAGCCAGACACCACTCCCCACCTCCTGGTTGGGATTTCTGCAGTTCAAGCATTTCTGACGGTGGTGGGCTGGGAACCGCTGCTGATCTTCCTTTACTCCACTCACCTCCTCGCTAGGAGCAGCAGCACCCACAGTGTAAGCTCATGCATCTTGATAAGCTCCTGGTGATCATGTGCAGGTTGCATTGTGAAAGTGCTGCTGGGTGACACTCTTGGACCTGCCTGCATGGGCATCTGCTGAAGGGCTGGACATCATCCCTGCTGCCCTCCAGTCTCGTCAGCTATGCTTGGCTCCATGGAGCCCTCTCATGCTGACTAAGCCTCGCGTAGGGCTCTGCCCAGCTCCTCCTTTGGCAGGCCATGTTGTTGTCCTACAGTCAGTCAGAGTGGGAGTATTTACAGCATAGAAACCAGCAGCTACAAATTAGGCTGCAAAACAAACAAACAAAAGTCAAATGGCTGTTTTCTGGTACCCTGTAAGCACACTGGCAAAGTCACCCATAAACACCCAGTTTATTTAGGTGAATCACAATGACATCAGGAAGGAACCTCTGATGTGCACCATCCAAGTGCGCCAGCAGGATGGGGCAGTGTGCAGGGCCTTTTACCCACCAGTCTCTGGATCAGTGACTGGAGTGGGTTCTCACCCCAGGCATGGTCAGCAGCCTATGCTCATGATCCCCCAGTGGCTGTTGTGAGGATGAGATGGTGTTGCTCTGGCACGTAGAAGTTCATCCAGAGAGTCCTCTCTCTTTCTCCTCTGATCTATTTTGTCAGATGCCACCAGTGAATTTCCCCATTGCCCTCCGAGAATGACATTTACAATCTTTTTCTGGAACTTTCTCATTTGCCTCCTCCTTCTCTTTATTTCTTCGCAACTGCAAAGTCTCCTCTGAATGCACTGACTGAGCACGTTTTGCTTCTAACTAAAATCAGAACAATTGATTTTGCTGTGACTGAGGCTCAGGAACAAAGCTGTCTTCTCCAGGTCCCCAAAACTCCTCTTTTCCTCTTTCTTCCTTTTCTTTATGTTTCCATGTCTTATGTTTTCTCTTAAATGGTTCTCCCAATTCTTCTTTTGTGCCAGTGTCCACTGAAGCTTAGTGTCAGTCTCTTTTCTTTGTTAGTCATCCCTGCATGGAGGCCATTGCCAGGTCTCACTTCTCCGCTGATGATTCTGAGCTTAGCATCTGATCTTTATCTTGAGCCATGTCTTTCAGCTGATCTGAAGACTAGGAATGCATGTGTGGGTATCTGATCAGCATCTAGGACTCTTGTGCATCTCGTCCTTCTGCCTGCATTGCAAACTGTAATTTATGGTGTATGAGCTGATCCGGCATCTGGCATTCCTGGGTATCTGCTATGTGCATGGCATGCCAAAGGTGTTGACAGAGCTGTGTCCTTGTGGGGAAGCCAGGGTTCAGTCAGATCAGGAGAAGGAAGCACTGGAAGAGAGGGGGAGGACAGGGAACTTCATCAGGGTTCCAGGGTGCACAGCACCAGTGCTGGGATCAGTTCTGAAGATCTCCCAGCATTGAGTAGAAGTCAGCTTAAGTAGGGTGACAGGGTGTGCTTGGGGAGGGCGTGGAGCAGGGCTTTGTAGGCACCTGGGGAGGAAGGGTCTCCCCAGGTGCACGTTGAGCTCTCTGGTACTCCCTGCACCCCTGCTGTGGCAGCCAGGGAGCTTCCTGATAGTGACTGGCAAGCTGACTAAATGCAGTTCCAAGGAAAGAGTTCCAGAAGCTCCCTGAGTGGTGGGGCACCGAGGGCAGACGTGTGTGTCCTCTTACCCGCAATGTGCAGCTGCTATGAGAATTCCTGAGAGCTCCCCTCAACAGTGACTCTCAGTCTTGGCCTCACCTGGATCTGACTGGGGAGTTTTTAAAGACGTGTATCTGCCCACCACCTGCCCTGGGGATTCGGACTTTAATTGACCTGAGTGTGATAACTGGTGTCAAGTTTTCAAAGTTCCCTAAGCTAGAGAGGATCTTTATTTTCAACCAAGGCCAACACCACTGACATAGTATAAATGCTACCAGGACCAGGACCATGGTGGGGACTGAGGATGGGGCTAACAGAGTAACAGAAGCAAGGTTTCCAGAGAGCATGGAGCCTTCACACCACAGGTGGCATGTTCTCAAAATAGGACCAGGAGTGACACATGCCTGAGAAATGGAGAAGTGGGTTGTATAAGATGGAGTCCCACAGGACCTCTGAGGCAATTGCTGCATTGTAGGCAGTCCGTATGTTTTCATGGAAACCCTGACCTTCATGCAGTCTTTCCAGATGAATGTGGAGAACTGGGATGCAGCTCATGGATAAAGTGCTTGATTTGCATGCATGAGATCCTTCTCTGTTCTTTGCTTTTTCCTCCCTCCCTCTCTCCCGCCATCCCTTCCTTCCTTTCTTCCTTCCCTCCCTTCCTTTATTCCTTCCTTTCCTTCTTCCTTTCTCCCTCCCTCCCTTCCTTTATTCCTTCCTTCCCTCCTTCCTTTCTCCCTTCCTTCCTTCCTTTTCTTTCTCTTTGACACAGAATTTAACCCAGAGGTACTTTACTGCTGAGCTATATCCACAGCCCTTATGTTATTTTTTATTTTGAGATAAGATCTTGATAAATTGCTGAGGATCTTGCTAAGATGCTGAGACTAGCCTTAATTGTTTGAACCTGTGCCTCAGCCTTGGATTCACTGGGATTGCAGGTGCTCCACCACACTTGGCTAGAGGTTCTGGTTTAATTCCCAGCACGAAGGGAAGAAAAAAAAAGAATTTGGAAAGGAGTAAAAAATGGTACAGAGGTTGGAATATAAGATATACTAAGACTAGAAACCTTTTTATCTCATTTGGAGAATAGGATGCCTGCTATAAATTAGCATACCTCTGAGCAAAGACTTTCAGTGCTTTGTTCCAGAGCCCTGGGGACTGGTGTGGGTGGATGCTGGAGTGGGCAAATCCCAGGCTTCACCAGAACAGCACCTGTCTCTGTTTTTAATAAATAGATCTTTGCATCTGACTTTAGATGAGAAAGAAAAGGATTTTACTGGAAGGAAAGGAAGGGAGTAACATGCTCCAAGCAAGGCATAAAACATTCAGGTGCATTTTTAGAGAGCCATAGTGATCCTTGGTGACATGCGCTAAAGGAAGGCTGCAGGCTTTAATTGTGGGACCAGTTCAGAGCAGAGGCCTGACCCTGAAGCTTCTCCAGTTTAGGTTTAAAATGCAGTTAGCAATTAGAATACAACCCTTTTTCATAATATCATCCTTTTCTATGACACTTCGGAAACGTACATCTGTGAAACTGATATAGAATCAGGAGCTGTGTGGGGTTTAGAAAGTCTCCTGGCAGGAACAGTGACAGCTGCTGATGAAGAGTAATCTCTTTAAAGCAGAGAAGAATGACAAGAGGAGAGGAAGGAGAGGCCCACAGCAGCACTCAGTTTGTAAGTGAAGTTGGGAGGTGCCCTGGGTTGCCTCTGGGCCAGTCCCTGGAGTCAGCCTGCTCGCACCTGAGAGGGAAAGCCCCTGAGCCAAGGAAAGCATCACTGGGGAAGTGGAAGGGGTTCTAACAGCGGCAGGACCCACATGGAAGGTCTTTCCTGCTGAGGACGATAGCAGTTTGCCATTACCAAGATGACAGAAGTGGATCTATTACCGGGAAAGTCTGAAAACGCTCATTGCACACATAGGAGGCACACACAGTGTCCTCTTTTGAATTTGCTTCTTTACAATGTAGGCCAGCGTGTTCTTTGTCCCTAGACTTGTTTATTAGGGTTCTTGTTTGCAGGTAGAGAAGCCCAGAAAAAACTCCCTTTAATGAAAGGGGGAGGCTATGCGCACGGGAGAAAATGCTCAGTTAGGGCAGTTCAGTCACAGCACCATTTAGATCCCCCAGCAGGGCTCATCCTATCTCTACTCCAGGCTCACAGTCATAGTTTTGTGGTCTTCTTCTTCTTTTTTTTTAATTTATTTTTTTGTAAAAAATAGGGATACATGTTTCTGTTTGTACATGGAGTAACAGCATACCATTTGCATATTCATACATTTACATAGAGTAATGATGTTTGATTCATTCCGTTATTTTTTTCCTTCTCCCCCACCCCTCCCACCTCTCTTTTCCCTCTATACAGTCCCTCCTTCCTCCATTCTTGCCCTCCTCCCACACCCCCCCCATTCTGTGTCATCATTCGTTTATCAGTGAGATCATTTGCCTTTTGGATTTTTGAGATTGGCTTATCTCACTTAACATGATATTCTCCAATTTCATCCATTTGCCTGCAAATGCAATAATTTTATTATTCTTTATAACTGAGTAATATTCCATTGTGTGTGTGTGTGTGTGTGTGTGTGTGTGTATATATATATATATATATATATATATATATTTATATATCACAGTTTCTTTATCCATTCATCAATTGAAGGGCATCTAGGTTGGTTTCACAATCTGGCTATTGTGAATTGAGCAGCTATGAACATTGATGTGGCTGTATCTCTGTACTATGCTGATTTTAAGTCCTTTGGGTATAGACCAAGGAGTGGGATAGCTGGGTCAAATGGTAGGTCCATTCCAAGTTTTCTAAGGAATCTCCACACTAATTTCCAGAGTGGATGCACTAATTTGCAGCCCCACCAGCAATGTATGAGTGTACCTTTTTCTCCACATCCTCGCCAACACCTATTGTTGCTTGTGTTCTTGATAATCGCCATTCTAATTGGGGTGAGATGGAATCTTAGGGTAGTTTTGATTTGCATTTCTCTTATTACTAAAGATGGTGAACATTTTTTCATATGTTTGTTGATTGCTTGTAGATCTTCTTTTGTGAAGTGTCTGTTCATATCCTTAGCCCATTTGTTGATTGGGTTATTTGTACTCTTCGTGTAGAGTTTTTTGAGTTCTTTATATATTCTGGAAATTAGTGCTCTATCTGAAGTATGAGTGGCAAAGCTATCCTCCCACTCTGTAGGCTCTCTCTTTGCATTGCTGATAGTTTCCTTTGCTGACAGAAAGCTTTTTAGTTTGAATCTATCCCAGTTGTTGATACTTGCTTTTATTTCTTCTGCTATGGGAGTCCTGTTAAGGAAGTCTGATCCTAAGCCATCAAGGTGAAGATTTGGACCTACTTTTTCTTCTATAAGACGCTGGGTCTCTGGTCTGATTTCAAGGTCCTCGATCCATTTTGAATTGATTTTTGTGCAGGGTGAGAGATAGGGGTTTAGTTTCATTCTGTTGTATTTGGATTTCCAGTTTTCCCAGCACCATTTGTTGAAGAGGCTATCTTTTCTCCATTGCATATTTTTGGCACCTTTGTCTAGTATGAGAAAATTGTATTTATTTGGGTTTGTGTCCATGTCCTCTATTCTGTACCATTGATCTACCTGTCTCTTTTGGTGCCAATACCATACTGTTTTTGTTACTATTGCTTTGTAGTATAGTTGAAGTTCTGGTATTGCGATACCCTCTCTTTCATTCTTCCTGCTAAGAATTGCTTTAGCTATTCTGGGTTTCTTATTCTTCCAGATGAATTTCATGATTGCTTGCTCAATTTCTATAAGGTACATCATTGGAATTTTTATTGGAATTTCATTGAATCTGTATAGCACTTTTGGTAGTATGGCCATTTTGACAAAATTAATTCTGCCTATCCAAGAACATGGGAGATCTTTTCATCTTCTAAGGTCTTCCTCAATTTCTTTCTTCAATGTTTTGTAGTTTTCATTGTAGAGATCTTTTACCTCTTTGGTTAGATTGATTCCCAAGTATTTTTTTTTTTTTTTGAGGCTATCGCAAATGTGCTTGTTTTCGTCATTTCCCTTTCAGCTGTTTCGTCACTTGCATACAAAAATGCTTTAGATTTATGTGTGTTGATTTTATAGCCTGCTATTTTGCTGAATTCATTGATGAGGTCTAGAAGTTTTCTGGAGGAGGTTTTTGGATCCTCTAAATATAGAATCATGTCATCCACAAATAGTGACGTCTTAAGTTCCTCTTTTCCTATTCATATCCCTTTAATTTCTTTGATCTGCCTAATTGCTCTGGCTAGAGTTTCGAGGACAATGTTGAATAGAAGTGGTGAAAGAGGACATCCCTGTCTTGTTCCCATTTTTAAAGGGAATGATTTCAGTTTTTCTCCATTAAGAATGATGTTGGTCATGGGCTTAGCATAAATAGCCTTTACAATGTTCAGGTATGTTCCTACTGTCCCTATTTTTTCTAGTGTTTTGAGCATGAAGGGTGTTGTATTTTGTCAAACGCTTTTTCTCTGTCAATTGAAATAACCATATGATTCTTATGCTTAAGTCTATTCACATGATGGATTACGTTTATTGATTTACGAATGTTGAACCATCCTTGCATTCTAGGGATGAACCCCACTTGATCATTGTGCACAATTTTCTTAATATGCTTTTGGATACGGTTTGCCAATATTTTGGTAAGGATCTTTGCTTCAATATTCACCAAGGATATTGGTCTAAAATTTTCTTTCCTTGATGTGTCTTTTCCTGGTTTGTGTATGAGGGTGATATTAGCTTCATAGAATGAGTTCGGTAGGGTACCCTCCTTTTCTATTTCCTGGAATACTTTGAGAAGTATTGGAATGAGTTCTTTGAAGGTCTTGTAGAACTCGGCTGAGAATCCGTCTGGTCCTGGGCTTTTCTTGGATGGTAGGTTTCTAATGGCTTCTTCTATTTCATTGCTAGATATTGATCTGTTTAAATTGTGTATGTCCTCCTGGTTCAGTTTGGGAGGATCATATGTCTCTAGAAACTTGTAAATGTCTTCAGTAGTTTCTGTTTTTTTGTAATACAGATTTTCAAAGTAGCTTCTCATTATGTTCTGTATCTCAGTGGTGTCTGTCGTGATGTTTACTTTTGCATCATGTATTTTAGCAATTTGAGTCTTCTCTCTCCTTCTCTTTGTTAGTGTGGCTAAGGGTTTGTCTATTTTGTTTACTTTCTCAAAGAACCAACTTTTTGTTTTGTGAATTTTTTGAATAGTTTCTTTTGTTTCAATTTCATTGATTTCAGCTCTGATTTTAATTATTTCCTGACTTCTAATACTTTTGCTGTTATTCTTTTCTTCTTTTTCTAGGGCTTTGAGCTGTAATGTTAGGTCATTTAGTTGCTGACTTTTCATTCTTTTCTGGAATGTGCTGCATGCAGTCAATTTTTCTCTTAGTACCGCTTTCATAGTGTCCCAGAGATTTTGAAATGTTGTATCGTCGTTCTCATTGACCTCTAAGAATTTTTTAATCTCCTCCCTGATGTTTTCTGTTATCTATGTTTCATTCAATAGCATATTATTTAGTCTCCAGGTGTTGGAATAATTTCTCTTTTTTATTTTGTCATTGATTTCTACTCTCAGTCCTTTATGACCTGATAGAACACAAGGCAGTATCTCTATTTTTTTGTATTTCCTAAGGGCTGCTTTGTGGCATAACATATGGTCTATTTTCGAGAAGGTTCCATGTGCTGCTGAGAAGAAAGTGAATCCGCTCGTTGATGGATGGAATATTCTATATATGTCTATTAAGTCTAGGTTATTGATTGTGTTATTGAGTTCTATGTTTTCTTTGGTTGGATTTTGTTTGGAAGATCTATCTAGTGGTGACAGTGGTGCGTTAAAGTCACCCAGAATTATTGTGTTGTGTTCTATGTGATTCCTGGAATTGAGAAGGATTTGTTTCATATACAGGGATGCACCATTGTTTGGGGCATAAATATTTACTATCATTATGTCTTCCTGATTTATGGTTCCTTTAAGCAGTATGAAATGTCCTGCTTTATCCCTTCTGACTAACTTTGGTTTGAATCCACTTTATCTGATATAAGGATGGAAACCCCGCTTTTTTACTGAGTCCACGTGCGTGGTAGGTTTTTTCCCATCCTTTCACCTTTAGTTTGTGGATGTCTTTTTCTATGAGATGAGTCTCTCGCAGGCAGCATATTGTTGGGTCTTTCTTTTTAATCCATTCTGCCAGTCTATGTCTTTTGATTGATGAGTTTAGGCCATTAAAGTTCAGGGTTATTATTGAAATATGATTTGTATTCCCGGTCATTTGGCTTATTTTTGGTTTCTAAGTTGGCTTGGTTTCTCCTTTGAGTGGTTTTTCTCTAAGGTAGTTCCTCCCTTTGCTGACCTATATTGTTGTTTTTCATTTCCTCCTCATGGAATATTTTGTTGAGAACATTCTGTAGTGCAGGCTTTCTATTTGTAAATTCTTTTAACTTTTGTTTATCATGGAAGGAGTTTATTTCTTCTTCAAATCTGAAGGTTAGTTTTTCTGGGTATAGGATTCTTGGTTGGCAAACATGTTCTTTCAGAGCTTGAAATATGTTGGTCCAGGCCCTTCTAGCTTTTAGAGTCTGAGTTGAGTAGTTGGCTGCTAACCATATTGGTCTCTCCCATATGTAATCTGATGCTTTTCTCTTGTGGCCTTCAAAATCCTATCTTCATTTTGAATGTTAGGCATTTTCATTATAATGTGCCTTGGTGTGGATCTCTTGTGATTCTGTGCATTTGGTGTTCTGTAAGCCTCTTGTATTTGATTTTCCATTTCATTCTTCAGGTTTGGGAAATTTTCTGATATTATTTTATTGAATAGGTGGTTCATTCCTTTGGTTTGTATCTCTGTGCCTTCCTCAATCCCAATAATTCTTAAATTTGGTCTTTTCATGATGTCCCATAGTTGTTGGAGATTCTTCTGTTCATAATTTCTTACCATCTTCTCTGTTTGGGCAACTTTATTTTCAAGATTAAATATTTTGTCTTCCTTGTATGAGATTCTGTCTTCCAAATGGTCTAGACTTTTCATGATGCTTTCCATTGAGTTTTTTATTTGGTTTATTTTCTCCTTTATTTCAAGGATCTCTGTTTTTTTTTTTTTTTTTTTTTTTTTTTGAGAATCTCTATCACTTTGTTGAAATGATCTTTTGCTTCCTGCAGGTGCTCTTTCAGCTTATTGGTATTATCATTCATTGCCTGCATTTGGTCTCTTATCTCATCCTTTGCTTCGTGAATCATCTTAATCATGTATAATCTGAAGTCCTTTTCTGACATTTCTTCTAACATACTGTCATTGGATTCTATTACTATAGAATCTAGATTTGTTTGGATCATTTTCTTCCCTTTTTTTTTCATGTTGTTCATGTATCTTCCCCTCTAGCAGTGCAGATCTGGGGTATTGCAGATTTCCCCCTAAAGGCTTATAGTGGCCCTATAGGTTTCCAAAACCCTTTCTTTAATGGGAGATCAATATTAGCAGTGCCCAAATCAGACACTATGCAATCCTAGACCAAATAGCCCCTATGGGGACAAAATAACAAAATTGTCATAGTGAACAAAATGAGTTCAAATATTATCTTCGGTAAAACAAACAGGTTTGCAATAAGGTCTGCAATTTCTAATGGAGGACAAAGAGAATGCAGAGCGATGTAGAATGTGGCTGTTAATGGGATAAGAAAAGAATATATAGAAGTTCTAGAAAATAGAAAGGGTGAGAGTGTAATCAGAAGAAATTGGATATTAGCATGCAAAAAATGGAGAAAGAGACTCTGAGGGAACAGGCAAACAAAAGGAAAAGAGAACAAGAAAAGTAAAGAAATAAAAATTAGGACAGAATGCTCATGGTGTAGATGGGGTCAGACAGGAGGTGAGGCAGTCCTACTCAGGGACCAGGACAGTGTGCTAATGGTGGAGATGGGGTCAGACAGGAGGTGGGTCAGTCCTACTCAGGGACCAGGACAGTGTGCTAATGGTGGAGATGGGCAGATGCACGTGTTTCACAGAGTTGTTGCTATCCTCATGGGACTGTTTCCTACCTGTGGGAACCCAGCTCTGTGTACACATGTGCTCCATCAGGGATTTGTTTTGTGTCTGTCTCTAGACCTCAGTCCTGAGCTGGCATCTCTGTCCCATCCTGGATGGACACTGGCATCTCCCTCTGCTGTCATGGAGTGGGTGCTGGACACTCTCTCTGCAGTCCCCTGGTGCTCCCACGTCTGTACCTCTCTCTGCTGAGGGACTACCAGAGGCCCATGAGCAGTCTGGGACCTTCACTTCAGCAGCTCCCTCAGTTCAGGCCTCTAGGAAGGATTTGGAAGAAGCTGCCTTGTTGCATTTCCTGTCCTTAATTAAGGATTTCTAATAGTTAATCTGAAGTAGTGGAGCCAGTACTTACTAGTTTTTTTAAACCTGTCTTTGCAAAATTAAAACTATAGCTGAATTTATTCTTCCTGTGGCTGGGTTGCTAAGAAATTTCCTGTCAACCAGAGAGTCAGTGTGCTCCTCAGGAAAACAGGAAGCTCAGAAGACAGCATGTTCACACATCCAGGGAGAAAGAGGACTGGGCGTGGTGCACAGGAGCTTGAATGGTGGATTCAGACAGCCTCACCTCTCATTCCATCCATGGCTCTTCCTCACCACGTCCTCTGGATATATGGTTGTCACTTCCTGGCATGAAGCCAGACCTGGTGGAGGCCAGAGAAGCTGTAACAGGACATTTGAGGCCACCCTCCAGAGGCTGGTGGAGCAGCAGAAAGTATGGGAAAGAAGCAAGTTTTGTTTCATGCTCTTTTTCAACAAAAAGCATTAGTACTTTTCCAAGTCTTATTTCCAGTCTGATTTCAGTATGAAGCAGGTAGTTCTTTTTTCTTCTTTTTTAAACCGATTAAAGTCTCCCTTGAAAATCCTTTTCAACCCACGTAAGAAAATAATATCAATGTTAAAAAATATCTTCCTGGTCAAAATGAGATGTAAGTCGCTCTGCTAATGGTGTACCTTGGCAGAGTAGTGTCTGACTTGGGGCAACCATTTGGCTTCCTCTAGCACAGCTTCCTTATCTGTCACTTGGGATGGTTTAGACATGCCTCTTGGACCTGCTTCACTCCATGAGGGATAAGGACCTGCCACTAGGGACCCACAGACAGGATGTTAGGGTTGTTCACAGAAAAAAGTTCACTGTTTAAAATGTTATACACACGTGTGTGTGGAGCGGATTTATATCCAACAAGAATGAGAGAAAGTTAAAAAAAAATACGGTCACTGCACCATTAGTAATCTCTGATATGTACAATGGGCATCTACAAAAAATAAGTGTGATCATTCTATCTATTGATAGCTTATTTATGCTAAAATATTAAACAATTCACTTCAAGAGTATTTTCTTCTGATATTCAGATCTTGAGGATTCTGACTAATCCCATGTGCATAGCGCACCAACAGGGCTGCTTTTGTGGGTTGCAGAGCAGGAGGCATCTGTAGGCCTGGCTCCATGGCAGAGACCTGCTGGGGCTGCTGCCTCTGCAGCTCCCCAAGGCCTGGGTCTCTCCAGGCCACCCAGATGTGGGTGGGGCATCCCCTCACCCATGCCAACCAGGAGCAGTCCCTGGCCTGGCCCTGCCTCCTAGTGTGGGACAGCTCCCTCAAACCCCTTCACCAGATTCCCCAGCATGGATCATTGCCACAGGCAGCCGGCATTGTGGATGCCCATGCTGATTCATGGAAACACACATGAGGCACCTCCAGGGTCACCAACCTCAGGCACCATTGAACGGTGATGTCAGTTTCATGACAGTCGTCAGTCAATGTCCTCATGGAGGCAAAGATTTGCTCCATCTGGGCTTCTGAGGGCCCTAGAGCTCTGCCCTACACCATGGAGAAGCAGAAAGCACAACGGCATGAGTGCCAGATCCCTGACAGAACTTTCCTGTGCTGGGCTTGTGATCCGTCTTGGTCTAAATGCCATGTGGAGGTGCAGAGGAGGCAGTGTGTTGGTTTTTCTGTTCTTCAGAATGGGCCTCTCAGAAGCCAGGGGACTCCCACTGTTTCTGTGGCCTCGGGGGGGCAGCAGGTTTGACTGGGCTTGGCTGGGTGGCTCTTAGGCTAGTCTCCTGTGGGTCACTGGAGAGTTGATTCGTCTGATGACCTGACAGGTGCTTGTGTTAGCTGACCTCTGAAAGAGAGGGCCCAAGAGCCTGGGACTGTCCTCTCCCAGTAGGGAGCCCATAGTCTGTTGGAGACGGCACCACCTCCTGGAGAGAGCTGATGCGGACCTCAGGACCCAGGACTGGGAGTTGAACTCACATCACTTCTGTGCTAAAGTGAGTCACCATGGAACCCAGAAACAAACCTCAGAGGCATACTTCCACCCGCTGTGAAAGTGGCACAGCCTGGCAAGCAGGGGGTGGGGCTGTGATGGGAGGAGCGGCTGCCATGGCCTTTGTCTCATGGCTGGTCCTGTTTGGCCCATTGCCTGAGCTAGCGCAGCTGGCGAGAGCTGTATCCCGAGGACTCTGCTGCTGGGTGGGTGCCTGCCACAGTCATGCAGGACAGGAGCCTGGGCACTTCTTTGAAGAGGCTTCCTCACCTCCCCATCCACTTCGGGCAGCGTGGTCCACCACCACTCCCCTCATACTCTGGTGCTGGTTTGGGGCCTAAAGGACAAATTCCAGCAAGGGACATTTGTTGATTATCCTTTGAGAGTCTTCATGGAGATGACCCTGGCCAAGTGCCTCTCCGTGGCCTGCACAGATGTGAACCCTGAGGTGAACACGCTCACAGAACCCCACAGTGGCTGGTGTGAGAGTGACCACCAAGCCGCTCAGCAGCAGAAATTGTGCACCTGGTTTTAATTTCTTTTTCTT
Source organism: Sciurus carolinensis (assembly GCF_902686445.1). Lineage (NCBI taxonomy): Eukaryota > Metazoa > Chordata > Mammalia > Rodentia > Sciuridae > Sciurus > Sciurus carolinensis. Next base: position 37,396,777 of record NC_062224.1, read on the forward strand.
TACTAAGATACCCAGAAGTAATAAAGTATTTGTTTATTTGCAGGGTAGTATTTGTTCTAATCGACTATACATGACAGAAAAACTCATGAGCGTAACTCTCATTCCTCTGGCTGAACATGGTGCAGAGTCACACCAGTCGTGTAATCACACAGGATATAGGGCAATGATGTCCATCACTTCCACCGTCCTTCCCATCCCCACTGCCCCACCCCTCCCCCTCACTCCCCTCTGTACAATCCAAAGTCCCTTCATTCTTCTCTACCCTGGCCCCACCATGGATCAGCATCCGCTTATCAGAGACAATATTCAGCTTTGAAGCATTTGTTTGTATGAAGAGAAATTTTATTAGATGAATTTTTTTCTGTTGGGTGTGGTGGTGAACACCTGTAATCCCAGTGGCTCGGGAGGCTGAAGTAGGAGTATCATGAGTTCAAAGCCAGTCTCATCAAAACTGAGGGCAAAGCATTCAGTGAGACCCTCTCTCTAAATAAAATACAAAATAGGGCTGGGGATGTGGCTCAGTGTTCTAGTGCCCCTGAATTCAGTCCTTTATATGCCCCAATAAATTAATCTGAGTATTAACATGAACCTGATTCATGAAGAGACATCCTCAACAGGTTCTGAGGAGGAAACACTGGTGCTGTATTTTACAAGGACAGTTTTAGTGACAGAGTAACAGAGCCTTGGAAATTTGCCTTGCCTACTGCTCAAAATGAAGGAAGTCAGGACCAAATAGAATAAACCGAATTCTGAGCAAGATGAAGACACCGTTAAAAGTTTAGATTAAGGGCTGGGGAGATAGCTCAGCTAGTAGAGTACTTGCCTCGCAAGCACAAGGCCCTGAGTTCAATCCCCAGTACGGCAAAAAAAAAAAAAAAGTTTAGATTACCCATAAGATCTCTAGGTTTAACAGTGAGATTAATTCAATGAACACATTATTCAAATTCAGCTTGATTCAAATTACATTTTCAGTGTTGAGGAAGCACTATCCAAACTTTGGATTCTGAAGACCTCGTTCACTTGCTGTCTGGAATGGGAGCTCCATGAGGTCCAGGGCTGCTCTGTTCTATTTTTCCAGCACTTTCATGCTCAGCACACCAGGGTTTTCAGCAGCACAAAGGAGATTCTCAGTATTGGAGTAAGTTGATGGCCATCATCTTTTCCTTGTACTCATGCTTCTGGCTTCTCAGGAATCGGTGTTTATTCTGCAACATGAACAAGAATCAGATTGTGTCTGTTTTCATGTACATTGCATTTGTGCTTTTTTTATTTACAAAAACAAAGATTCTGTTTGCTGCAAATAATTGGAGTACATCAAGCCTACTTTGTAGCAATCATGGAATTGTGAGAGTAAGGTAAGTGTCAGGGGGTCTCCAGAAACCCCAAGGAGGCCCCAGCAAGGCAGTGTCAACTCCAAAGAAAGGCAGTCCAGTGACCAACACTCATGCACACTGTCTTCTGTCTCCAATGGTGCATTTCAGACACTGGAAGGTTCCAGCTAGTTACTGAGCCAGGCATTTCTCAAGCCTTCCTCCCATCCACTCAGGTCTTTCCTGTGGCACCCAGTAGCATCCTAGGCTCTTCCTCGCTCTGCTGGGCTCCTGGCTTTGGTGGTCACACCCTCTGTCGGTGCACGGCTACCCCACCACCTCTCGTCCTGGCCCTGACCCGCATCCTGGCTTGCACTGCCAGCCTCTTGTCTCAGGGTCCATCTCACCCTCCTGCACCTCCTGAACCAGGAGCAGGTGGGGCCAGGTAACTGGGAACCGATTGTGCAGTCTGGGTCCTTCCTGCCATGCCACACAGCCTTGTCCTGTGTCCTCTGTGGCCTTTCTTCCCCATCTGGACCTCTCCCTCTGTCTCTCTCAGGCAAGTGCCAGGTCCTGATTTTCTGGCATCACCTGCATGTCCTCACACACTGTGGCTGCTTAGATGGCCAGCAGAGGGAATGACACCAAGTATCCCCTTGGTCAAGGAGTGAGGGTGCAGTAGAGAAGTGAAACCAGAAGCATGTTCTTCACAGCCTCAGTGGCCTTCTGATGGGCTGCTGTGTAGGCAGGTGGGCCGCATCCTTTTTATAATGAGCAGGAATGGCCCAGGATCAGGAGAAGGGCAGAAACGAGGTCATAAAGCCCTTGCACTCACCCTCTTTGCCTGGCTGGTGAGTCTGTCCTCCTCCTCGTTCCTGAGGTCTCACTTCTGCTAGAGTTTTTCCTTGCCTCCTGCTGCCACCTCCCTCCTCTTCTCGTTGGTCCCTGCAGCTTCTGCCAAGCCTGGGGCAGGCTGTCTCTCTGCTGTAGTTCTGTGCCTGGGCTTTCCACTGTCCTCCCACGTGAGCTGGCTGTTCTGGATCTCAGGAATTCACTAGTGGGTATCCACAAAATAGCGTCCTGGGATTTTGTCTTGTGAACACTGCAGGGAAAGACTTTCTTTGTAGCTCTCTACATGTTTCCACTTTTATTTTATTTTTTTCCTCTTCTGGGATGAGGGTTATACCAAATGTATTTTTTAGAAAAAAGAGAGAAATGAAAAGACCTAATATTTTTCTATCATTGTTAGAAAACCTGACCTACAGATGTTCCGGATGCAGGGGAAGTTGACTACAGGAAAATGGAATTGGCTACCATTCTTTGAAAACATTTTGGAAAAGGGACTGGGGCCTGCGAAATCTCTAAACAAGAAACGGCTGTTGACAGACAGGAGCTGAAATTGTGCCCCGAGTTGTTTGGGCTCGACTGGACTTTTGCATTTTGCGGCGTGTTCACCAGGTAGAGGCGAGTTGGAGGACTGCAGAAGATTGCAGTTGTTTTGGGGGGTTTGAATGGAGCCAGAGCCTGACACCTACCTGGCAAGTTCTCCAACTCCAAGCAGCACCCCAGCTCACAATTACTGCTTTTAAAAAGTTTTCAATATAAGGAGGTAAATGAGTAGTGGTTGCCCCACTGATGAGTGGAGGAAACAGACTGGCTCCTGGGAGTCTGGAAGGGCAGCAGGGTGCAGTGTGGCCTGCAGAGGGGTTGCCAGGGAAAGGAGAGGGTGCTTTGATGAGGTGCTCTGCTGCAGCACAGCACATCAGCACAGCAAACACTCTTAGGACCACTGTGGCCTGGTTGCCATGGTGACAACAGTATTGGCATCTCTAGTCTGCAGTACATTTTTCCTTCTCTACCATGGTTCATGTCTGCCCACCACCTTGGCCTGAAATCTTGCTCCAAACTGTCTCAGGTCCTGGGTGAGTCTCTCTTCCCAAAAGTCCCAGGTGAGCCATATGCACACAGGAGTTGGAGACCTGCTGATGGATTCTCTATGGTCACTGTGCTTCACATTTGCTCCTGAAGGACTTGGGGTAGAGTACGCTGGCCTCTGGTAAGAGGCCTCCCCTGAGCACCTGGCACACTTCTCCCTGCTTCTGTCACACCAGTGAGGCCATTGCTGTAGTAATCAGGACCACTTGCATTAAAGTCTGTTTTCCTCATCATCATCACACCAAGGAGGGACTGAATTTCTGCCCAGCCTGTTACTTATATGCTAATTCATGATGACCAAATCCAGCTGGCCCTTATCAAATGGTGAAAATGTCCTCAAGGTAGATGGACTCTTTTTTAAAAATAATTTTTAGAGGTTGATAGACCTTTATTTTAGTCATTTTCCCCGGTTCCAGTAGCCAAGCTCTTCATGACAGGCTTCCTCTGTGAATTAGTCCATTTTTTGTTACTATACTGAAATAACCAAAGATGGATAATTTATAATAAAACAAGGTCTATTTGGTGATTTTTCTCCTCTCTGTCCTGTGGCTGGATTTTCACACTGAAACCTGAAAGATGTTATTGTCAGAAAACATTCTTCTGGCCAGGCATGGTGGTGCACACCTGTAATCCAGCAGCTCAGGAGGCTGAGGCAGGAGGATCGTGACTTCAAAGTCAGCCTCAGCAACTTAGCAAATCCTTAAACAACTTAGCAAGACCCTGTCTCTAAATAAAACATATTTTTACAAAGGGCCAGGGATGTGGCTTGGTGGTTACGTAACCCTGTGTTCCATCCCTGGTATCAAGAAATAAAAATAAAAAGACCTCTTCTGAGTGGATTTTGATGAGGACAACATCCCACTGAGGCAGTGAATTTAAACTGGGAGCCGCAGCCTCTAGGTGAATCCTGAAGTCTTTCAGCAAGTCCACATTAGCAATTTCAAAGCCTGAGCTATGTTGGAATAGTATGCACTGAAGAGCACATCTGCTTGGGCCATGGCCCTGCAGGTGCATGCCACCGCTTGCACCTGAGCATCCCCAGAGGCACATGCAGGCCTGGTCTTCAGCCTGGTGCCTTGGATGGTGGCAGAGCCTGAAGGGGTGAGTCCCACAGGGAAGCCTTGGGTCACTGGGGGCCAGCCCTGAAGGGGACAGGGCATGGTTGAGTGGTGTTGCCTGGACAGGTGCCTGCCTTGTGCTGTGCTATCCCCCAGAGGCCTGAAAGCAGCAGGGCCGGCTGCTCATGGACCAGGGTTGTGGTCCCAGATGAACCTTTCCTTTTCATGGATTGATTATCCTGGGTGTTTATAGTGGTGGCAAGTAGACCAACGTGTGTACACAATGACTTGGTCAGATGTCACCAAGAGGGGAGTCAGGTGTCAGCAAGTACAACTGACCATGGGCAGCCCCATGGCCATGACCATCTCAGCCAACCCTTGGGACTGCTTGACTAAATCAGAGGAAATGTTGTAGCAATTTACAGGAACAAAGCCATCTGAAATATGCACTTATCCATGGGCAGTTGCTAATGAAATGGTGTGTTTTGTCCACTTGGAATGTCTGTGCAGGGTGAGACCATGACAGTGTGATGGGATGCCACCATAGCTGAGTGGGGACAGCTGTTATATTCTGATTGTGTTATGACCTCATTGCTTCCTGAATATTTTTATTACTGTAATAAATGCAGAGCTCAGTTACTGAAAAAACATCTCATGCACTCATGTGGATAGTATACTTCAGTTCTGGACTGTGCAGGGTGGAGACTGCTAACTCATCATTCATGAAGTGAGTCTAAATCCCAGAAGGAGCTGGCAGCCTCGGCCTGGTGGTGACTGCAGACATGGACTGGCTGGAAGTCCTAGCAGTGGCTTTAAAAATACCCAATTCCGGTGTTGCCGCCTGAGAACTGGAAACGTTCTTTGCTGCAGCCGCAGGTCTTCTAGTGGCCAGATGATGTTGTCTCATTTAGTTGAGCCACCACTGCCCCTACACAACAACAACAACAACAACAACTGCGAGGAAGGGGAACAGGCTTTGCCTCTGCCAACTAGCCTCAACAGTGTCTGGGTGGAGTTACCTATGAATAGCAGCAATGGCAATGATAATTGCAATGGGAAGAATGGGGGCGCTGAAACACGTACTTTCTTCCTCCTCCACCCACAGTGGAGACATGGAAAAGATTCTGTTGAATGCACAGCATGAATCAGGACAGAGCGGTTCAAGAGGCAGTTCTCACTGTGACAGCTCTTCACCTCAAGAAGATGGGCAGATCATGTTTGATGTGGAGATGCATACCAGCAGGGACCATAGCTCTCAGTCAGAAGAAGTGGTAGAAGGAGAGAAGGAAGTTGAGGTTTTGAAGAAAAGTGCAGACTGGGTATCGGACTGGTCCAGTAGACCTGAAAATGTTCCACCCAAGGAGTTCCACTTCAGACATCCCAAATGCTCTGTGTCTCTAAGCATGAGGAAAAGTGGAGCCATGAAGAAAGGCGGTATTTTTTCTGCAGAATTTCTGAAGGTGTTCATTCCATCTCTCTTCCTTTCTCATGTTTTGGCTTTAGGGCTAGGCATCTATATTGAAAGCAACTGAGCACACCTTCAGCCAGCACCTACTGAGGGAAGGAAAAGCCCCTGGAGATGCGTGTGGCCTGTGAAGTGGTGTATTGTCACAGTAGTTTATTTGAACTTGAGACCATTGTAAGCATGACCAATCTTCCCCCCTATTTTTACATATTCAGTCCAGTAACTCTCAATTCCAGTATTTTATTCAAACTCAGTTGAGGCATTTTACTAATTATATTCCCTTTTTGGCCTGTAAGACACTTTAGAATTTCCTAACAGAATATACTGTTGTTTAGAAATTTGCAAGGGCTTTCTTACCGCAAATGCCACCAGCAGATTATAATTTTGTCAACAATGCTATTTGCTCCTGTTAGTACCACCAGAATTAGACCTGTATCATTCATGGTAGGAATTATACTCTTGCAGTGTAACTACCATCTCAAAAATGAGATCAGGTTATTAGCAAATTATATAAAATGCTTTGTTGTTTAGTTTTTGTTTTGTTTTCCAAGACAAAGTCAAGTTTCCCAAAGCTTGAATTTATAGTTATTAAAAAGAAAGCAAAAACAAAACAAAACCAAAGAAAAAAACCCAAAACCAAACAAACAAACAAACAAAAAAAGCAAGACACAAGAAAAAAAATACCCTGAGCAATAAAAAATTATTTTAAACCAGCTTTGGAGCCACTTTTTTCCTAAGCCTCCTAATAGTGTCTTTTAATTTGCAGGAGGCGGGCTGTGTAAATGATAGGTAGGAAATAGAGTAAGAACTAAGATACATCAGCAGATTTTAATACTAGTATGCTGTAATGCTGTCTTTTCTATGGTAGGGAATCTTTATTTCTGATAAGGAACATCTCAGGCCTAGACATGCAAAATTGTTTTTGAGTTTTATGTGTATTTGGTATTTTCATGTGTTAGCTGCATGTGAATTTTTCATGACTTTACATTTTTTTATTTCTTTTTTTTTTCTCTAAGAAGAGACTTGAGTGAGTCCATTTTGTGGTGTTAACATAGGCTTCTTGTTTTAGGAAGCTTCACTTGTACTCTGAAGCCTTTAAACTCTGAAGAAGATTGCTTCAGAGTTATTCCAAGCACTTGTGCAACTTTGAGAAACAGACTTGGGTTGTGGGAACAGTTGGCAAAGTTCTGGAAAGATGCCATTCGTTTCCTTCTGGTCTCTCCCTTGCTGGTGTTTACTGTGCTTCTTCCCAAGGTGGTCCCTGGGATTCCATGTGCGCTGGTGATTTTCTCACGTAGCAGTCTTTTCAGTTATGTTAAACTCTTGACGTTCCAGAACACTCAGCAGATTCCTTCAATGACATGCTTTTTCATTTATTTCTAAAATGTGAAGCTTTTAGGACCAAATTGTTAGAAAGCATCAGGATTGCCAATTATTTTAAGTAGATTTTATTGGATTTCAAAACATACAGCATGACTGAAGAATACTACTGTATGTTTTATATATAAAAACTATTACTGTTTATGATATAGACATTGCTGTTGAATATCTAGAGAACCATTGTTAAACTTTAAAACTAGCAATCTATAAAATGCATCAGGTTGACTTGAATAAAAAACACTATGACAACCAGGTTTGCCAGTTTGCAGAAACTAACTCTTCTTTCTCACATCAAGTTTGGTAAAAAATTAATGTGTTACAGTGGAAAGTAACACAGATTAAACAAAAAATTAGTTTCTAGCTTTTTTTGAGAACATAGCTGGCCATCTTTAAGAAAGGTGATATATCCAAAATAGTTTCCTGAATTATTTTTTTCTTTCTAGCATTTGATATCTAAATAATTTTGGACATCTTTTTATTTTACCTTGTTTTTGTCTTACTCTTAAACTGGTAGCACTTGATTTGCCTTCTAACCTATTTATTTCAAGTCTTCATGTTTGAATTTCTTTGGGAAGAAAGTAAATCTGATGGTCCACTGTTTTGTTATTGTTGTTTGTTTGTTGAAAAATCTGAATAAAATTGGAGAGGCTGGTAAAGAGAACTAAACTGCTATAACAATACAATTTGCATTATAATTGGTAGCATGGGAGAGAAGAAGAAAATTATACTCTAAGAGCAACTTTTTATAGGCATTACATTGCCCTCTTTCTAAGTTCAGTAGCAGTTTATCAGTAGTGCCATTAGATTTGGGGTATATTTATGATGTTTTTTTCAACATTGAAAAGAAGTTTAGTGTTGCCCTTTTTGAAATTGTGGAAAATGATTTCAGACATGACTACGTCATCACAGTTGAACTTAACCATGAGAGGAGTTCTTGCAGTATTTATCAATAGCCCTAACATGGGATGAATGTTTATGCTCCTCCTAGACTTTTATTGAATGAAAACACATTGTCTGATTGGAAAGGAGAATTCGACGATGAACAGTTGAAATTCTGAGATGAATGTTTAAAAAGCTTTACACCTGTTAACAAATTGGGGCTGAAAAGGCAGGTTTAATTTTCTTATGTTTGATGAAAACTGGCTTAAAATATTTGTGAATAACATCAAGAGCAAAACTGCACAACCTTGCACATTGAAAAGTGTAGCAAGTTACCTTGATTGCAGTAAAATTATTTACTAGACTAAAAAAGAAAATTGAAGACTTAGCCAGTGAGATGAATTTATAAATGAACCAGTTATTGAAATTATTGGAGTTAACTTAGCCAAAGTGAATATGCATTCTTCATCTATTTGTATCATTAAATACAGTTTACAATACATGTATAACTTGTAGCTATAAACATTTTGTGCCATTAAAGCTCTCACAAAAAAAAAATCCCCAATCAATTCCCCCTACTTCTCTTGCAAAACTATTTACCTATTGTCTCCTTATTTTCCCAGCTCCCTATACACCTGCCCCATCGTGGATCTCAGATTCATGGTGATGGATTAATAATACACTATCATTATCATTGGGGCAATGATTCTCTCCTGTTTCATCACATCCATATATATTTAAAACAAATCTCTATTCCTGTCTTCATTCCTCTCACACCTGCAGAGGAAGCTGCAGTCCTTGCTGATGCACATTCTCTGCTTTGCTCTGTCCTGGCTGCATGTCTGCATGGTCAGCTGTCTTGAGTTGTTCTTAACATCTCTCTGAGCTGCTGCTCAGCTAGTACTGGGCAGTTCATCTTGCTGGAGTCTGACTCTGCCTGCAATGGAACACAGGAACCCTAGCTCATTTTCTTCACAGAGTCTCCTCCACACCACCAATGAACACCTCGCCTCTTCCCCAGGGATTTGTGGGACTGCCTGATCATACATCCCTTCCCACCTCCTCAGCTGTCCAGGACTAGTATTGATTGCAAATGCTTTCAGCATATTTGAATATTGCAAAGGAAAACTCTTCCACCCCTTTGTCCTTCATTTCATGAGTTGAGGTAGTTATGTATGGAACCTTTACTTTTGTACATGCATTTTCAACTTCCAAAAAACTTCTTCTAGGATTTTGATTGTCATTTCAATAACCTGCATATTGTTTTGGAGATAGCCAACATCTACGGCACTGTGTTTGCAGTATGAAGGCAGGTCGGTTCCATGTGTCAAGACCCAACAAGGCCCCTCAAGATCCGAGCTGCCAGGTCAGTGTCCACATTTAACTTTCCCTGCCAGTGGTGGTCAGCAGGTTCCAGCCCTCAGGTCTGTTTCCGTTACATGTAAGGAAACATGTTGGAATTTCTTCAGAGTCTTAAGTTAAGGGAAATGGGCCACCCACACTGACTGCCTCATTTTCAGGGTTGGTTCCTGACACAAAGTGGGGGCATCTGGGTTTAAGAAGATCCTGACCTAGTAAGTCACCAACAAGCTGCTCTGAAAAGAAATTTTTCAAGAGCAAGATAAAGCCCTCAAAAGTAAAAAAATATATGATTGCTGAAATTACATATAAAAGTGTTGGAAGAAAAAGAAAATGCATCCCCACAGACAGAATCTACAAACAAAACAATCCATATAAATGGAAGGTGTGCCCGTGGGAGGATCCATCCAGTATCCCAGCTTCTGATCAGTGGGACTCCCCACCAAAGCACCAGATGGCTTAGAGATGAGGTGGTGATGTCTCCAGGGCAGAAGACTTCCAGGGCGCCAGGAGGAGAAGGCAGCCACACACGCTTCTCACTTGCTCAGAGTCCCAGCTGCAAGGAGATCAACCCAGAGTCAAGTGGAAACCAGACTGGCGATAGCAACAGCAATTGGATGCCAGAGGTTGAGAAAGCAGATCTTAGCACTCCTGAGGAAGGCAAACTGATGGAAGTCCCAGCTACAGCCACGTGCAGAGGCCCAGGAGCTGGAGGTGGCTTGCTTTTTATCTTGAAGAAGATACTTGGAAAAGATTCATGTAAAAACAAGAATAAAACCCAAGGGATAAGAAGTTGTGAAATTAAAGAAACTGAAGAAGGAATTCTTACAAACCCAGTTTAAAGAAGACAGCTGTAGAGCAGCTGATAAGAAGAAAATGAAACAGAGCATAGACTGCAGTTGTCAGAACTGGAAGTTGATGGTCTTCCAGAACAAAGTCCCAGGAGGCCAGATGCCCAACTGAGCCAAAGCAGCACTGTGGCATGCTGCCAGTTGGGCCAAAGCTGTCCAGACACTGCCACTGCTGCTGCTACTGGCAGTACTGGCATGGCCGATAGCCATGAGTTTTCAGGGGGTCCAACCACTGTCCTCAGGCAGATGCTTGCTGAGGATCCTACAAGACATGTACCACTGTCCTCATCTATATTTTATAGGTGTGGAAACCCAGGACCAGAGAAGACAGGTGCTGCTGTCTGGATCTGGCTCCAGAGCACCCTCCAAAGGCCCTAGTGTTGTAGGTCTGGGCCTCACTGTGGCCTTGGAGACAGGTGGAACTCCGGAGGTGGGGCTGTGGGGTGATCATCAGGTCACCGGGCGGGTATGGCCCTCAGAACAGATTAGTGCTGGTCTCACAGAGTAAGTTCTCATGATTGAGGTATACAGAGCAAGACTGGTCTCTGCTTGGCTTCTGACTTGATCTCTCATCGAGGGTTCTGTTCCTCTCTTGTGCGTTCCTGCCACCTTGCCATCTTCCTTGCCATGATGGAGCATAAGGGACCTCTACCAGAGCCTAACAGATGGGCCACCCAGTCTTGGACTTCCTCCCTCCATGACTGAGCAAATGAACCTCTGTTCTTTATCAAGTACCCAACCCCAGGTGTTTTGTGATAGCAACTTAGAGTGGACTAATGTATTGGGTTGTTAACTTTAGGTCACACAGTTAGCCAGCAGTGGGCCCTTGATGCTTGCCCAGGCAGCCCAATTTCGGAGCCTGTACTTTATCCATTGTACTGTTGATGGAAAGTACATGTTTCTTCTTCCAACTGCAAAAATAAATGCAATCCAAAACTCCAGGGAAAATACTCTACCAAAAAATCATGGCCCATATATGAAGCAAAAAACAGTATGGTAGACGTCAGAGCAAAATGTAGATGCCTGAGGATCTTGACCACATAATCACTGGATGCATGGAAAAGTTCGCTGTGATATAAGGGATCAAACTATTCATCAATGTGATCATAAGCATGGCCACAAGCAGCAAGAAGGACCCTTGAGGAATTGGAACTGCTCAGAGTCTGCACTGTGCAGCTGGTAATAAAATCATGCATGGCATGCACAGGGAAAGCCAGGAAGTTGGAATAAAATCAGGGGACCATGTGAAAGTCAAATCTTGATTGTGGCATTGTACTACACTTGCAGAATGTTGTTGTACGAGACTGGGCAAAGAGCACAGGGGGCTTGCCATACCCTTTCTCTCCACTGCTTGTGAATCCACAATAATCTCCTTTCAATTAATAAAAAGAACAAAACAATGAGAACACATTGCTGTTCAGGCAGGGCGGGAGCAGCCCGCAGCCCCCAGTGTCTCTGGGGGCTGCTCACAGCAAGGCCACCTCCTGGCTGCTGGGCTCGCACCTCCCCCCTCCTCCGCCTGCTGGGCACAGCTCACTCTCTCTTTCCTGCAGCATTTCAGTTCTTCTCAGTCTCTCTTGTTTGGGACAAGTGTCCTTCTTCAGGGCCAGCTTTGTCCACCCATGAATCCAAAAGAAACCCCAGGGGACATGGCTGGTCTTCTCTCCTGCCAGTTTGCCCACCACTTCTTCCCTTCTTCCCCAGGCCTGGCACTGGGATTGTGTCTCCACTCCCTGCACTCTGCAGAGGCTGGGCTCTCTGGCCTCCTCCCCTGCCTCCTTCTGTGCCCTGAGCCATACTCTCCTTCCCTGCCTCCTGCCAACAGAATGGAGCAGCAGCCGAAGTTCCTATGCCACAGGATATTGCTGCTGTGCTCTCGATGGTCATATGCCAGGTGGGTGATGATGGAGAGGACATTTTCTAGGGGAAGCAGGGCTCACACCTTTGTAGAAGAATTTAGTAATTATGGTCCTCTTCTTCAGTCTGCAGTTAAAATCGCCAGGGTTGTCCACTTCAGGGTTTTCTGACGTCTCTAAGCTAGTGGGTGGCTTCTGTGCTGCAGCCCCAGCCGCCGAAGCTGGACAGGCTGGAGACTAGAGCCCCTCCCAGAGCTCTGGACCCCACCAATCCTAGTCCTTGCTGTGAGTGCTTTCCAGTGAAGGGATGTCATGGTCTGCCGCCCTGTGGACCTCAGCCATAGCACGTCTGGCAGTTCTGACCTGGGCCACTTTAAATTTCTATCCCACTCTCCTGTAGGACACAGCTGAGGTATGAAAGTGGCCAGGGGCCCATCAAGCCCTGCCCAAAAGCCACACTGGGCAAAGCTAGAAACTTGCAGGCTGTATGGGGACAGGCATGTGGATCCTCTGGACACAATTTGGTGTAGGAAATTAGGGCGATGGCATGCAGCTGCTGTGGCCTGTGGGACCATGCTTTAGCGTGGCTGTATGAGACAGACTTTCTTTTGTAAAACTGAACATGCCCACTAATGTGGTTTTTCTCCCACCTTGGAACAGATTCGTCACAAGCAGAGAACTTATGCTCCTCAGTTACTTTCATGCCATTATAGTTCATTACGTCATTTTCTAAACTAATAAGACATTTGTTAAGATCTTTTCTATGAGTGAATGCTCTCTTTTCAAAACCCCGTTCCTTCCACTTGGATCCTTTTTAAAGTCACTGTCAGGCCACAGTGGACATGGACACTGTCCCAGCTGTTTCCGTTTTCAGGCATGTTGTCTCGTTTTTCCCTGGATCACAGATCTGCCCTCTCTGTGGCAGGGGTGTGGCAAGCAGGTGGTGACCCTGCACCCTTTCCCACCAAGGGTGAAGTTTCATATTGGGGAGAAGAGCAGAGTGAGTCTGGGCTGGATTGGCAGGTGACTAGTACTGAACCACAGCATGGCTTCCTGACCTAGTCAGCCAGGCAAATAATGGAGGTTTCCCACCAATAGGCAGACGTAGCAGATAGGAAAGCAGCATGGGCAGCCTGCATGGGAGGCTCAGGGCTGTCTTACCTTAGAGGCAGCAGAACACAGGAATACCAGTCACGGGGCACTGCTGTAGGAAAAGTACCTCCCAAAGAAAGAGACATTAGGAAAGAATGTCAAAGTTTACTTGGTCACAAGCAGCAGCTGGTATGAAGTCATTTCAGGAAAGGCGCTGGAGGAGCTGTGGGTCCAGGGCATCAGGCTGAAGCTTGGGCATGAACTTCCACAGGTGGGGACCAGGCTCCCTGGGCAGCAGCAGTGGAAGCAGATACCTGGTGAGCAAGAACCTCCCTTCTCAAGCCTCCACTCCTGCACTGGGACACCAAAGCGTCTTGCCTGTCTCTCTTCTCTTCCTCAGTAGGGTCTCCTGACACAGCCTGCCCACCAGAGAGCACTGATACTCTAGAAGGAAGTTGTTGCCAGCAGGGAAATGCAGGTGGATGCGGGATCACCAAACTACGTGGAAATGCCTGCAAGGCCTGGTTAAGAAACTGCTCTGCTGTCATCATCAGGAGACCTGTGGGGAAAAGCATGGATGGGCATCCTGAGAACCAGTGCTCTGTGGAATGATCTAGGCAATAGCAGTTCAAGTGGCTGATTTTGAGAGGAAATGTCACCAGGGACTTCTTGTTACAAAATAGCTTAGACCTGTCCAATTTGCCCTGGGACTGCTAAGGCGTGGAGCTGGCTGACAGAAGAGATGACAACAGAGAAGTGACCACAACAGGAACTGATGGGAAAGGGAGGGTGGTGTGGAGGCTTGCTGCAGGGCAGGGGCTGAGATGGACTCCCAGTTAGAGCTGAAGGAAACAAACACCCAAGAGAAGAGGGCAGGTCACAGAAGCACATGCCTGTGGTCGCCAGAGTGCAGACCTGTATCCCAGACAGACCAGGGGCCGCACATCACAGAGACTTGTAGATGTGGTCAGGCAGCCCCCGTCAGGGGCCTTTCAGAAAGTGGTTTGAGGGTGTCAGGTGTTGAGCCTGTTCCATCGGGATCCATGAGAAGGGTAACATGACAGATCCCTGAACTTTGGTGTGGTGTGCAGTGCTCGAGTGGGCTCTTGAGCAGAGGATCTGTGAGCACACAGACAAGGAGACTGACACTTAGTGCAGCCACATCAAGACAGATGAGGGTGATGTGATGTGATGGTTGGAGTCAGGCAGCTGGGTTCATACCCTCGCTCTTTCCACAAGTAGCCTGTAGACATGAGCACATTGTTTAACCCCTTTGAACCACAGTGTCTTTTATCTAGAAGATAAGTTTTTAAATTAGATGTCTTTTAATCGTCCATTTAGCAACAAATAATCCATTAGTCCCAAGAGTTCAAATTGACCTCAGTTCTTTTAATTGGGCTGCCTGATGAGAGAACTGCCATTTACTAAAGAGCATGTTCTGTACCGAGCACTCAGGCCTTTTAACAACATGCATTGGCTTATGGCAGGAGGGTTTCTCTGACCTCTTTTTATAAATGATGAAATTGAGTCTCAGTGTGGCCAACAGATCAGTCAGGAATCAGAGTATATCCTGATACTGAGAAATCAATTGACATGTATCCCATGTTATCATTATGGACAAAAATGAAAATGTTTGTGATGAGATAACACTACAGTGAACTCTGCAACACAATTCTTATCTGCTTGTTTGGTTATCCCTAAAATATACTAAAGTGCCCATGTGTTCATTTCATGAAAAGTTCCATCTGGCATTCCCTTATCCTTGAACTGGTCAACATTTTTATGAACAATTTGGTCAAAAAATTGAGAAATCCAATCAAGCTTTCAGAAATAGTGGGGAAAAACCTACAAGAAATAGGATTTACAGTTATTCACATATTAATTTGTTCAAGCATTACATTTGTGTGAGCTTTCTGTTGCTGTGTTAAAATACCTGAGAGAATCAACTTAAAGGAGAAAAGATTTCTTTTGGTTCACAGTCTCTGAGGCTTCAGTTCATGGTCTCTTGACTCTATTATTTCTGGGTCTAATCATAGGCCCAGAAACATCATGTCAGAAAGGCATGGCAGAGTGAAGCTGCTCCCTTCCTAGCAGCCAGCAAGCACAGGGGGTGGGGGGAAGGGCCAGGGCCGATGCACACCTTTCCAGGGCACACCACAGAGCCTCCTTCCTCCCAGTTCCACCTTGCACAGTTTCCACCATTGCAATAGTCCATGTGGTTGTGACTCCATCACTGGATGAAGCCCTGATGATCCAGTCATGTCCCCAAAGTCCCACCTCTGAACATCGATGTGTTAGGGACTAGCTTTCAGCACATGAGCCTTTGGGGGACAATCCAGATCCAAACCACAACAACATCCAAAACAGGATTTGAGGTGAGCTAACTTACTCATGGTGTAAGTATTCGGACAGAGAAAGGGGTTACCCCTGGAAGTCATTTCTGCACTTGGCATCTAAAGTGGCTTCTGAACAAGGAAGGGCCTTCACTTGGAGCAGGGTTAGGATTTGGAAGACTGGGGCAGGGACTGGGTGTGCCAGAGGTTGGCTCTTGGGTTGTTCTTTAGAGTCCTAAGGGGATGGAGTGACTCTAAGTCCCCAGTTCCCTGTAGTCCTAGGAGATGAGGTGAGGGCATCTGGGATTACCAAAGTCATCTCGGGTTGATTTCAGGGTCCACAGAAGCCCACTGTTTGCAAAGGCTGGTGTGAACTTTCAGAGGAGGCTCACAGGCCAGGAGGCTTCTGGCTTGGCCTGTCTGCATCCTCAGCACAGGGGGCTCCTGTCACATGGTCTAGCAAGCACAGAGGTCTCAAGTGTGTGTTGGATGAGGAAGACCGAGGGACATTAGGGAAGCCTAGGCTCAGGAGTGGTGAGAAAGCACTTTTTATATACACATTTGGGAAAATTAGTTGTCCAGTTCTGAGATTCTCTGAATGCAAAACTCAAAAGAGATTGAAATTGAAAAGCACCTTTTCCAACTACAGCCTCTTCAATGGGATGAATGGGATGCCTTTGGAGGTTAAGGGCTTCCTGGTGATTCATTTTTTCAATTCAATGAATATTTATTGAGGGTCTACTTTGTGCCATTCTAAATGTTGAGAATACATCAGTGAAGAAAATAGACAAAAGTTTCTTGGGATGTTTATATTCTAGTAGG
This sequence comes from Sciurus carolinensis, assembly GCF_902686445.1. NCBI lineage: Eukaryota > Metazoa > Chordata > Mammalia > Rodentia > Sciuridae > Sciurus > Sciurus carolinensis. The sequence continues at coordinate 37,413,117 of NC_062224.1, forward strand.
GGCAGGGAGACTGTCAATAAATAATAGCAACAAATCAGTAATTATGTGTGTATCTGTTACAGCTGTCTGTGTTGGTAGGTCAGAAGGTGAAAGAGGTATGGGACAAAAATAAGATGAGAAGCCAGAGGGTATGGGAATGGAACAAGAGAGGCTGCTTGAAACAGGGTCATTAGAGCATCTAGGCCTCAGTGGGAAGGTGACCGGGTCAGTCAGAGAAGCAGAATGGAGAGATGTTAGAAAGAATCATGTTGAGGGATTGACTGAGAAGCCCTGCAACCTGCCATCTGCAAGCTGGAGGCCCAGGAAAGTCAGGAGCATAGTTCCAGTCCATGCCTGAAGGCTGAGAGCCAGGGCTGTTGACCTTCAAGGTCAGGAGAAGATTCATGTCCCAGGGAAGTAGAAGGCAGGTCACTCTCCCTGCACTCTCTTTCTATCTGCACCCTCCACAGGCTGGACACCACCCAACACAGAGGTGAAGACGGAGCTCTTTACTCTGCCTCTCAATCGAAAGGCTAGTTTCTTCCAGAAATATCCTTAGACACAAAAAGAAAGTGTTCTGCCAGCTGTTTTGGTATTCCTTAGTCCAGTCGACCTGACACCTAAAATCATCCATCACAGTGACATGTGAGCAGACTCCAGTGAGTCATGTGAGGGAGTTATTCCTGGGAGAAGCAGCCACATGGAGGCCTTCTCTGCAGGGACCTAAGCTAAGCCTGGCCCAGCACTTGTGAGACAAGATGAACACATTTCTTTCTGCCTTTGGTGCGAGCCTGGACTGCATGACCTCCACGATCTGTTTCAAGTCTTCACATGCTCAGAGCTTCTGGTTCTCTGATAGTTGGGTGGCAGGGAGCAGGATGGATTCACGAGTAGAGATGCTAGACCAGAGCTCACAAACCCAAATTATGAAGGGGGTCAGACAGGTCATATAATCATTTAAAGGACTGGCAATGAACTCAGATTTTTTTTTTTTTTTTTACATTTACACTCTTTATCCATATAAATCTTTTTAAAAAAAACAATCAAATAAAATGAGGAAAATCAATGGATACAATCAAACATTGTATATCATTTTAAAACTAAATTCCAAAGAGATGTTGATATATTTTATAAGATTTTTTAAGGATTAAGATGACATGGGATCTCAGATGTAGTTAGAATAAATTTTAAAAATATATCATCTGAAACAAACGAAGCTTGATTGTGGGCCATAGATGGCCTGGCTGCCACCAGCTTGAAACTTTGCATTAGAGAAAGTAAAATCAACTAAAAATGCATGGCACCATCTCCATATAGAGTTTTGGACAGGAGTCAAAGAGAAGAAATCAAAGGTGATGTTAGGAGTGTTCAGTGAGAATTGTGCCTTTGTGATGATTTGACAGGGAACCAAGAAGGAAGAAGAATCTAAGATTCTTGTGCAGTTTAGACCCCAGGAGACCACTTCACGCTGGCTGTACCACATGATGGTCCTGTTGATTGTTTCCTACCTGTTATCAATGACTAGATATCTATTTGTCCCCCACCATTGCAGTATTGTACATAATTATGTGGCATTTAGGAACTAAGAGTCCAGTCAGAGAGAAAGCAGAAGTCAAGGCGCCATTCCCCTGCTGTGTCTGTGTTTTGCTGTAGTGATGGGGTCCTCAGTCCGAGACTTGTGCACCCACCTGCAGCAGGAAGACCTTGCTTTCTGATGACTTGTCCTGTTTCCCTCCTGCAGATGCCTTCATCTGCAAGTTGCTGCCATTTGCCCAGTCCACCACCATGGTGATGGAGATCCTCTCCATGACCTGCATTTCTGTGGAAAGGCACCAGGGCCTTGTCCACCCTTTTAAAATGAAGTGTCAGTACACCAACCAGAGGGCTCTCACAATGCTAGGTGAGTCTCAGGGAGGACCTCATGCATGCCCTGACATGTGCATCCCTGAGCCTGCTAGCACTGGGTGTCATTAGAGGAGTTCAGACTGCCCCTGTTTGCTTCTAGCCCACCCATCGCTGCTTAGGCCTGTCCCAGCACCAACTTCTTCAGGACGTACCTCCTCAGCAAGCTCCTCTGGAAACCTGCCAGCAGCCTTGGTCTTAACCTGCAGGACCAGGAACTGTCTGCCCAAGGTGACTGGCTCTGAGCTGGGCAGGTCCTGAGGCGGCAGGGAATGTGTGGTCAGAAAAGCAGAGGACTGGAGTGCTGCCTAGGGGTGCTGCCCAGGAGTGCTACCCAGGGGTGCACCTAGGGGTGAGCGCACCCCAGGAGGCCACTCTGCCTGAGAGCAAAGTGGCTCCTGGATGCCTGGCCAGATAGGCTCCCCATGTTGCTCCTGTGCCCCAGGCATCGCTGGACCTTCATCTTGTTCTGGCTGCTTGTTTAGCCACACTGGTGAATGTGCCACATGCCAAGTGGCACATCTGAAGTGCGTCCAGTCACCTGACACAGTAACACAGGAGACCTTTCCTGCTCTGTAATGGATAGCTGAGAACTCAGACACTGAGGGATCTATTGCTGCTAAACCAACAGAGGCATATCAGGCCACAGAGTGGTCATCAGAAAGAGCATTTTTTATTAATATATCATGTGAAAGGCATCAGCAAACATTTATTTCCACTAATGAGCATTTAGCTAGCATTGAATTGTGGAATTACAGAAGAATTCCTGAGGGCTTTCCAATCTAAACTTACTTTAAATAGTTGGAAATGAACAGGTAAATCAACAGGGAGAAATTCATCAGTTTCAGTTATCTTCAAATGCATGTCACATCTTTCCTGCAAAGAATTTAAAGATCTCTGGGCTTTGGATAATTGACAACCTCCTGGCATTGAAGTGTGTGAGACAGTGTGGGTCGGGAGGTGGGTGAGGAAAGGGATGCCTGGAGGCAGAGTGACTAGATGGAAGGAGGAGTGATTGGTCTAACACACAGTAGGCCAATATAGCAGACCAGCTCAGCAGTCAAGCAGACCCCCAGTGCCACCTGACCCTGCATCCAACATCTTCCCAGAGATGGCCTCATGAACCAGCCTCCTCAGTCACTCCTGGGTCCCTGGCCTTTTGCCTCCTTCTAGCTGACTCTGTCCCCCAAGTCACATCTGGGGAGCCTCCCAGGCTTTCAGCCCAGAAGTGGTCATGGGTTATATGAGCCTGTCCCTCTCTCCCTGTGCCAACCGTCCAGGGCTGGTCGAGGAGCCCAGGAGGGTTGGCAGTGAACCAAGGCCAGGAGACTCAGTTCCTCCAGATTTGCTACAGATCGGGAAAAATGGCCAGACACATGGCAGCTGCGCTGACTAGAATAGAATAGATATGGACTGAGGTATGGACTGAGGAGACAGGTCCAAGAGCCCTGAACCACCTGGGATCACTGAGTCATGAGGACTTTCTGCTGGTAGCGCCAGTTCAAGTATCTCCTCTAAAAACCCCAGATTATAGCCTGAGTCTCAACTTCTTGGAAACCAGAGGAATGTGCTGTTTTATAATGACTCACCCAGTAAAAGAAAAAAACAGAGTTTTATTTACCCCAAATCAAAGAGGGGCCTTTGACTTGTTAAAATTCGCAGGTTGAGATGCTGCTTGGTAATTCATATCCTTTTTCTTCTTTGCTAAGAGCCTGTCGTTAAGGTGACTCCTCTCAACAAACGCATGACAGAGGTGTGGGGTATTTAGAAAGAGCATGCTGGTTTCTAAAGTTACACTTATTTGTTTTCTAGATCAGAGAATAGTGCCCAGGGCTAGGCTGCCTGGTCTGGGACTTTGCCGATGGCTGCCACTGGAACTCTTTCCCTGGTGCTCCATAGTAGATGTGGGTAGGGTGGGAGAGGGTGCGTTACCAGGTGGGAGAAGGGCAATTATGAAAGAGGAGGTGGGAGTGTGGGGCCAGCATGTCCCTTCCCAGGGCCAGCTAGGTGATCTGATTCTGGTTTCCTAAGTGCATCCAAGTGTGCTGTTGGAAAGTCTGGGCCTATTCCCAGCACTGCAGGACCCTGTGTGGATGCCACTAGTCTCAAAAGCAGCTGTGGGATGTTGGGACAGGCCCCCGTGACTTTGTAGGGCCTGCTCACCTGCAGTCAGAATGTTTCCTTTTGTCCTCCTATACCCAGGGAGGTTGAGGCTTAGAATTTTTTTCCCACTATGTTACTGTTCCTCATTGTATTTCTTCAACACCTGGATCAGAACTTGAGTTTTGTTACCTTTTCAACTGATGTTGAAGATTTGTGATAGAATTTGATGGGAATGTAGACAGAATATGGCTGATACCTAAGTATTCATCAGGAGCCCTCCAGCATGATTGAAGTGTTTTGGTAGTTTGGATAAATTCCCTCATTGCTATTCCTGTCACACAGACATGACATTCAGATGTGTTCCAAATGCTTAGTGTGTCCTGGAAATCAGCCCTTTAGTAACCATGTGTTGTTGTCATGGTTGCCAATAATATTTTTGAACATACAAGTCGAGTCCTCCAGAAACCATAAGAACACATCAGCAAGTAAGTACAATCTAACGGAAGTCTGAATCCAATTTCTCTTCTATCCCAGAATCCATCCATTGGCCTTTGATACCTTTCCAAGCAACCCACTCATTCCACTATAAACTGTAGTAAATATCGTGGCTTTAAGAACCTCTTGCTAGGAAGAAGTCTGAGAACTTCCCAGACCTGGTTCCTCAGCAACTGAGAAAGAAAAGGTCAATTAATTACCTCAGTGAATATTGAGCTTGCTGGCCTCTCACACAGAATGTCTTCAACCTATACTTCATTAATTGTGCTTTTTCAGCCAACTGAAAGCTTGTGGACCATGGAAACAAGAGTTGAGAAAGATAAAAAATGAAAATAAAAGCACAAAAGTCTGAAGATCTTGAGCAATTGTGTGGGAAACTACTTTATAACCAAATAGCAGTGGGTGAGGCGATTCTCAGGGAGATACCCAGCAACGAGTCTGAGGAGCCGAGCTTGGCAGCTTCAGCCCTGGGGCTGCTGCCTACTGGCCCTCCTGACCCTCTGTGTTCTTGTAAAGGTCAAGTATGACTTCCTATATGACCAAGAGCATGTGTGTTTCCTGCAAGAGTGGGCCAGTCTGGTGCACCAGAGGGCCTACACCACCTTCATCCTGGTCTCGCTCTTCTTGCTGCTGCTGCTCCTCATGCTGGTCCTCTACGGCAAGATGGCTACATGCTCCAGGTCAAGAAGAGGGTGGGGGACTTCTCTGTGCTCTGGATCATTCACCGGAAGGAAATGTCCAAGATCACCATATCGGTCCCACGAAATGCTCTTCTCTCTCCAAGTGCTCTCACTCAGTTATGCTGCGGGTGGGGCATTCGCCAGGGATCCAGAGCCCTCGGCAATTTAGTCAAAGCATCATTCTTTGTTCAAAGGTAGAGCATGGCTGGACTATAAAGTCTGAGGTTTTATGAGATGGCGTGTGAGGCAGGAAGAGCGAGGTCACCAACTCTGAGATCAGAACAGAAGCTCTGGCTATAGATAGAAACTTCCTTGGCACTGGGAACATGGTTACAATGTTATCTGTGTGTGAAGATGGTTTGGTGGGAGCTGAGGGCTGGTGCCAGGACCTGTGGTCCCCTGGGGCTCTCTCAGAGGCTGGCCAGCCATGATGTAGGCCGGCACCCTGGAGAGAGGCGCCTGCTTTCCTCATAGTCAGAGGGGTCTGATACCTCCATTCTTCTCCCCACCAAGGATGTCACTCAAATACATGCAATAGCATGTGTGAAAATCCTTCCAAATTGGAGTACTGTATTTTATTATCTTTGTTTGTTCTAGTTAGTTATACATGACAGCAGAATGCATGTCAACTCATTGTACACAAAAGGAACACAGCTTTTCCTTTCTCTGGTTGTGCATGAGGTAGTCACACCATGGTGTAATCATACATGTATGTAGGGTAATGATGTCATCTCATGCCACCATCTTTCCCACCCCACGCTCCCTCCCCTCCCTGCTCTCTCCCCTCTGCTCAATCCAAAGTTCCTCCATTTTTCCCTTGCCACTCCCCAATTATGTATCAACACCCACATGTCAGAGAAACCATTTGGCATTTGGTTTTTGTGATTGACTAATTTTACTTAGCATGATATTTGGAGCATGTTTTTTTAAAAATTAGTATTATTGATATTTTATTTATATCAAGGCTGTACTTTCTGATCTGATTCACTAATAGCATTTTAAAACACTACTTACTGCTATGACACTGGCAGTCCACGTGTTTTATTTTACAGTCTGTATTTCATGACTCCTAGAATGCTAAGCAATGCCCAGTATGGAGAGGTCAAGCAAGTCCATGGGCTTCCATCAGTCCGAGTGTGCAGTGCCCCCTGGTGCCCACCTGTATAAAGAACTCGTTCCTCGGACTTAATAACGGGCTGCGTTTTTGTTCCGTCCTTGGGGCTCACACATTTCATAGACATTAACATTTTACTGTTAAGGGTGTGAATGGTCTTTCACACGCAGTGAGCAAGAGAATGGCCGCTGAAGTTTGACGACCTAAATTCAAATCCAAAGCACCCCTCCGTTGGCCCTTGGACTTGGCAAAAGGACCTCAGCTTCTCTGTGCCTCTGGCTGCACCTGTGCAGTGGTCTGACGGGAAGGCATGTGGCAGACTCTTGCCAGTCACCTGTCGAGCACCAGCTTGCAGTGAGCACACCCTTGATGGATGCCACTGGGGACACCTTGCCAGGGCAGGGTGACCAACCAGTGTCTCCCTGTGGGTCTAGGAGGAAGAAGCGAGTGGTCATCATGATGGCAATGGTAGTGGCCCTCTTCGCTGTGTGCTGGGTGCCATTCCATGTCATCCACATGATGAATGAGTACAGTGAGTGTCCTTGCCAGGTGAGGGCATCTCGTTCGTGGGCTGCTGATGGGAGAGGAGTCTGTGGGATTTGTTCTTCCCACTTGAATAATCACATGCCAATTACAGAATGCCGTTCCTTCAGGCTGAGGACCGCCAATCAATGTGTGGGAGGCAAGTAGTCACAACTGTGACCAAGTTGTCATAATCATGAAGACAAAGAGAAGCTTTGTGACTCTTCTCCCCCGTGACCACTGCTCTTCTTCCTGGTAACCTGATAGAGGCTGGCACCTCACAGACCTTCTTTATTTAGGACCAGCCTTCCCAGCATAGTGTCGTGAGGCTGAGGATTTTAGTCAGTCTCTCAGTGAATTCTACCTGTTGACGCGGGACCCAGCGGGGGTCTTGGTAAAATCCTGATCTGGGAACACTAGCAAACATTCACAGGTGACTGTTGCTTCTAGCTGGCAGGACACCTAGAGCCTTGGGTTGAAGGACAGTCCATGTGTGGGCACAGGCTATACATGCAGGGCTAAGTTTCCTAAGAACGTGGCCCTGTCATTTATTCAGATGCCAGGTGTCTTCCCAAGTGGTCTTGAGAGTTTCCAGGCCTCTACCCACTGTGTAAATGTAAGTTTGTGGTGAAGACAGGGCATGAGCCGCAGTCTGTTTAATTCTTGATGAAACAAACAAGCATTCTAAAGTATTGCTTTATTCCAGGTAACTTCAAAAAGGAGTACGATGACATCACCATCAGGATGGTCTTTGCTATCATGCAAATCATCGGCTTTTCCAACTCCATCTGCAATTCCATCATTTACGCATTTATGAATGAGAACTTCAAAAAAATTCTTTTGTCTGCCTTTTGCTATTGCCTAGTAAAATAACACTTCTCCCCAGTGTGGCAGCCTGGACACTTGGGGATTACGATGATGCAGAAGAAGGCAAAGCTGTCTGGGAGACAGAACCTGGTAGAGGAGACCAAGGTGGAAGCCTTCAGTGATGGCAACATCGAGATCAAGCTGTGGGAGCCACCACGGGGCCCCAGGAACCTCAAGCACCCGCTCCTCCTCTTCAGCTGGGAATGCTTAGAGAGCCCTGCCCCAGGCAGTGGGTGTTAACTGGCGCAGCTCCAGGGTCATCATTCAGGCTGTAATTGAAGATCATGTTGAGCCAAGGTCAGAGACTTTATTTTTAAAACAATGACAAGAAGAAAATAGATATTTTTTTCCAGTTTAATCTTGCATCACACATGAAGATAGAAGTTAGGAGAAGTATTAAACCATCCTTGTTGATCATTAAAGTGGTATTTTAACTGTCTTGTACAGAAATCTTTGTTCTTGGCTAGCAGTTTTCCCCTGTGCAGTCAATAGTGTGACTTTCTGTGAATTACTGAATTGAATGAAAACATGAAGCTGTGTCTTCTTCCTGTTAGGTTAATGGCTGAAGGCCGGGCTGGAATTTTTAGTGCCCTGGTGGCTTCAGGGGATGTGGTCTTTTGCTCACAAAGTCTGTGCCATGAAGTCAAAGAAGATGGTAAGCAGCGAGGCCCAGGGGCAGACGCCTGTGTGGCAGCTTTGTGTAGCTCTGGAGTGCCTACTCTGAGCTCTCTGTCTGCCTTTGTCCCGCCTGAATGGCCGGCAGGCCTGCTCTACTGCAGTCCCTGGGGCCACAATGTGGCCAGGGTGGAAGGGCCCCTGTCTTCTGAGCACCTTAGCTCCACAGCCTTGTCCCGGCTGCTCCCCCAGCTCCTCTTCTGTCCTGGTCCCTCTGAAGTCTGCCCGGCCCTGCACAACTTCCCTGTGCCTATTCTATAACTGGTGCCTCGGATCCCAAGAAGAGTTGGAGGTGCCATTTGTTGATGGACTGTGAAGTACTGAGACCCCTCTATCAGTCTCCAATAATATTTTTAGCCCCTTATTTTTACTAGCAGAATGGGAGACTCTTCCTACATGAGGGAGGGTCCACACCGTACCCATGACATTTTGCTGTGCCCAAGGCTGAGCCCCAGAGCTGGCTCAGGGGGGAAATGGAGTCCCCACTGGTGTTCCTCCCTCAACCTCCTTGAACCAAATCCCACTCTCTCCAGTCTTCCAACTCCTGACTGTGAGGGACCCCAAGGCCACTGTACTGCCCCGTTGTTTCTCCTCTAAATCTGAGATTCCCAGAGCCCTAACAGTCTCTTGGTCAAGGTGACTTTTATGCCCCCAGTTTTCCAGCACTCACTCATCCAGTGAGGTAACAGGAAGGAAGAGAAGTCCAGCAACTCTCAGGACCTTTTAGGATTTAAGCTTTAAGACTTGGGAACCAAAGAACCCAGGCCATTCAAACCCTTAAGTTACCGTTAACTTTAGATGTTGAAGCTTGTGTGATTGACAATGATGAAGTGTGTGGCCATAGGAAAATGCCAAGGAACCATAAAAACTAGAGCAGAGATGGGGTAGAGGGCTCAGCTCAGGTGGAGATGGGTCATCTTGTAATTTACCTGCTGTGTCCAGTTGCCCTGTGACAACACACAGTTGTTAAACATTGGCCATTAAAAGTGTATCAGACTCACTGATGTGGGCTTTCCTTACTTAACCAGGAAGTATTTGTCTGACAATCTAAACAGGGTACACACGTTCCAGAGAGGATGGAGAAAAATGACCCATAAATGGCTGTTGATTACTTAATTTTTGGTTTTCTGAAATACTTAAGCCTTGCAGAGCTTGGTCTAGGAACATGCAGATACTAGGTACTGATGAATGTTTACTGTAGAATCTCTGCACATCCCAGGAAGCTCCTTTTATACACAGCATCCCCTGCTCTGTTAGAAAGTGCAGAAGGAGCACAGGGGAGCCCGTGACAGAGGGTGTCCTTCTGTTGGCCAAAGCTATGGGCCCATCTGGAGGCTGAGTGGGGAGGATGGTGGGTGGCGTGGTTTGGGGAGGGCCCCTGAAGACTGCCCGGTGACCGCCCTCTCCCTCGTGTCTGACCTCCCAGCACCATCTTTCAGCCCTGACTTTGCCCAGCCCACTTTTCCCACCAGATTCTCTTCTGCAGACCTCACTCATGTCCCCCACCTGGTTTTCCTTTATTTGGTGCCTGGAGTGAAAACTTAAAGGCTTCCTGGGATCCAGGAAGAAGAGTTGGGGTACAGAAAACTCATGTATCGACAGGGTGAGACATCTGGGAAGGCAGGAGAAAGGTCTGTTCACAGCTAAAACCTGTGAGCCTGTTTTTGGTTTTAAATCAGTGCCACAGGGTGGTGAATATTTTTCTCCTCCCACCCAGAGCATGTCCTGCTCCTGCAGCCTGGGGAGGGTCTGGACGGCAGTGCTGTGCATCCTATTTTTGTTAAGGACCAACCCTAGTACCAGAACAATTTTAAAAAGAAGAACTCAGTGGCAGACCTTCACTGCCTCCCTCAAGGTCTTATCATAAATCACAGCCACCAGGAGAATAGGGCAGTGGCCTGAGGGCAGGTATTCAGCAAATACAAAAGCATGCAATATCAGATAAGACAGATGCACGAATGTGTTCAGATTGCCCTGGTCAAGGGGGCAACACAATTCAGTGGAGAGTTAAACCTTTCAAACAAATGTCCCAGAACTGTTCAATATCCAACTACCAAAAGTGGGACCTTGATCTATAGTTTTTGATATACACAAAAACTAACTCATTATGCACCATAGATTTAAACATAAGAGAGAAATCTATGAGATGCATAGGAAAGTTCTTGTACCCTGGATCAATTGGGCAAAAAATGCAGAAAACATAAGGGAAATAAGTGATAGAATAAAATTTGTCAAACTTCATGACTTCTGCTGTTTGAAAGGCACTGCTTCGAAAATGAAAGATGAGTCACAGAGTATGAGGAAATGTGCACAAATCTATGTGGTGAAGAGCACATCTCCATTGTTTGTGAAAAACCCGTACAACTTGGTAAGAACACCAGCAAACTATTTGATCAAGCACTCCACCTAAAAAGGCACATGAATCTCCAATAAGCATATGAAAGCATGCTCAATGTCTGTAGTCATCAGATATCTAGGAGCTGATGTGACAGTAAGACACTAGTGCTGAACCACCAGAGTAAAAAGCATTGGCAGTGCTGAGTAACCAGATTTATCATGTGGGGCTGTTGGGGATAGGAGACGGCACAGTCACCTGGGAAATAGGTGCATTTATTCTGCAGCCCAGGAATTCACCCCTGGATATTCTTCCAAGAGCCATTAAAACATATAGCCATAAAAAAATCTGGACAAAAGTGTTCATTGCAGTTTAATTCATAATAAAAAAATAACTGGAGCCAAACCAAGTGTTTATCAGTTGATGAATGGATAGACAAATTATGATAAAGCTACCAGACTGCATGATTCTCAGCAACAATGAAGAGTTAGCTAATTTTGCTTGATATATGTGACATAATTTCCAAAGCATGGTACCAAGTGAGAGAAGCCCCACATGAAAGACTATATACTCCATGATGGCATTTCCATGAAATTCCAGAGAGCACAAAGGTCCAGGGCAGAAAACAGGCAGGTGGTTGCTAGGAACTGGCTAAGTTCAGACAACTGAAAACAAGCAGTGTGACAGACTATTTTGGATCATAGAAATGAAATTTTGATTCTGATGATGCTCACTTGAGATATTTGTCAAAATTCACTGAGTTTTATACTTTAAAAGATGAAATTCTTACATGCAAATTATTCTTCCGACCTGAAGAGTAAGGCCCACCACAGCAGGGAAGGCCTCCGAAACTGTCTGCCACCCCTTTGACCAGACTTGGGTTCCACTGTTTCCTCCAGGGTGAACACAGACCAACTGCTCCTAAGGGTGAGTGCTGAGGCAGGTGTCCCCAACCCAGATGGCCTGATTCCCTAATCCAACTTCTATAAACCTGGGTGGGGTGTCACCAATGACAGTAGGTCATCACAGACCTGAGCAGTGGCCTGGTGTCCTGTGGTACTGCAGGACCTGTCTGTGGGTCACCATGGCCACAGGCATGCTGTGTGCAGCTGCTGGTCAGGAAGGTGTGATGCTTCTCAACCCATCAGAGGTGAGTCAGAGAGGTGCACAGGACATGGTGGACAACAGAGCAGAGCCCACAGTCTTGATGGGGGTCTGTTTGCTGTCCCCTCATGATGCAGTCCTGATGAAGACCTGAGCCTGCCTGGGTCACTACAGAGTGGTGTCTCAGCCCAGGGTACTTGTGATATAATGTTACTTACATCTGATCAGCAAAAAGGAAAACATAATGGGGAAGAGTCCACTCTGGAAGACCACATGTGCCCGGGAAGTGAGAGACGGTAGAGATGAGGTTGGAAAGATTTAGAGCAGTCTCCATGGGGAGGTGTTCAGGGGTGGATGCACCTTTACGTACATCACCAGCCTTTGTACCCTGAACTCCTACCACCAACCCAGTCACAAGCCCTCGGGGTCTGGGCATCTCTCTCTGCTCCAGGGGACACAGCTTTCGCCTTCCACTGGTGGAGTGGAGGCTGCTGGTTTTGAGAGTGTCCCAAAGTGTGTGGTGCGTTGTGGCACCTGGCTGTGATACAGCAGCCTGTGGCTGAGTCCACATGGCCCAGAGACCCCATGGTGCAGGATGCAGCACATGAGAAAGACAGTCACTTGGCTCAGATGACCTGTAAGACCCTGTAGTCTTAAGTCGTCTGTCTATGTAGACTAGGGTGTGTCCTGGGGCCTCTGGTGGGTCCCAGTGTGGGAGCTGCAGGACTTCTGGAGCAAGTGGCCCATCTGCAGCTAGAGCTGTCCACTGTCCAGTGGGGCCAGGTAGACACCACATGCTCTCTCCAGCGCTCAATGGCCAGAACATCTTGGCATGAGTGGCAGTGTCATTATCACTGGTATCAGTAACAAATAGAAGTCGTGCCTCCAGGATCACAGGGAGCAGGTGCAGAGCACACAGGTGAGCTGCCCATGCTTCCTCTCATGGCCGCCCTGCCCTGGGGCTTACGTCTCTGCTGTCCATGACTGAGAGGTCAGCCATCTCCCACCCAGGCTTCTGTGGGTCAGTTTCCCATCACAGCTGTCAGCTGTTGCTAATGTGCCACAGCTGTGCTGTCCGGTCCCCGCATGGCGAGGATGCCTACATCTTTGGGATGGTCCACTCCATCATTATTACAAATTGTTCACTTTTGTCTTTCAGCAATGGGGACATCTTCAAGCAAAAACTGCATTATTAAAGACCATTTTATTTCTAAGTATATCTAATGTAATGTTAAAAAGAATAGAAGCACTAAGTCAAAAATAGAAAAAAAATGTAAAAGGGTGGGGGGATGGCTCAGTGACCCAGCACTCTCCCTGTGTGCATGAGGCCCTGGCCATGATCCCCAGCACTACAACAAACAAAAACAAACAACACACACCATGGGGAGAATCCAGGAGCACCCACCAAGGAGAGCGTTGGGGGAGTGGGCAGCCACCACGCCTTGTTTCCTGAGTACTAACCACAGGTTGGGCAGCAGCGTGTGCTGTGAGACCTGCAGCCCCACTCGGAAGGCCTGAGCGAACTTGACCTTCTCCCTGCCACCTAGTGGACAGGAGCAAATCCTCTCCGGTCACTCCACCAGGACTCTGGTTTACATCCTCACTTACCCCATTCCAGGTAGTGACCTGCAAGGCTGGCAGGCTCTGGATAATGCTGAGAAGTGGCTTCTACCTGTCAGTGGCATTGGACCTATTGCTGGATGAAGCGTTCATAGACTTGCTGGGGAAGCATGGGTCCTCCCACACTGAAACAGAACCTGCTGCAAGCACAGACAGGCAGTGCGCTTCTCTATTCAACAAATATTTCTGAAACTCAGGCAGAGAGGCCCCTTCCACTCCAGATCAAGAAAATTGTTTCTTCTCTATACCAGGTAAGTTTGGCAAAGGTTGAATAACTAATTAAATAACAGAGGAAAGAAATTTATAAGACCCAGGTGACTCATAAGCTTTAAAGGCAGTCATAGCTTTACTGACTCAGCCCTCAGGCCCCCTCTCCTGCTGACCCAAACTTTTGTTTTTCAGAACTAATAATATGACTTATTGATTATTATCATTTTAAATTTTTTGACACTGGGGAATGAACACAGAGGTACTTAACCACTGAGCCACATCCTCAGACCTTTTTATTTTTTATTTAAAAACAGTCTTGCTAAGTTTCTTAGAGCCTCACTCCTGCTGTTGCTGGGGATGGCCTCAAACTTGGAATCCTCCTACCTCAACCTTCTGTAATTTATTGATTTTTAAAAAGAAATAAATGAGCTAATGTGGAATTAAGAATGAACAATGGGGGGTGGAGCAGGAGTAAATGAACAGTTGGTCCAACCCCAGTGGCTTCTGCTCACCAGGTCAGCCTCCTTGGCTGCTGCTGCTGTCTGCAGGAATTCACTAACTAAGGAAAACTTACTCACAGAAAAGACATTTTTTTAAAAATCTATCACTATTGGCTTAGAAAATGCAACTCTTAAAGAAGGAATTTGAAGGAAAGAACAGATAGAAATGGCACTTGGTGTCCTCCCTGAGGGGAGGGGTCTTGCAGGTGGGATAGCCACTCTCTGATTCCACTGAGGGGCATCAGAAGCAGGTGTGGAAAGTCTCCTCCTACCGAAGGGAGCAGAAACATGTGTATTCCTTTCCCTTTTGGATCCTGTGAGAATGGTCTTAGAGGAGCAGTCAGAACCCAGCATGCTGAGGAAGAAGAGGGCGTCAGAGGGAATGAGGGTTCTGGGTGTGTTGATGAAAACTGGATGTTGATCGTGTGATTATGTATCAGAGGGAAACAGGAGGTCATGCCAGAGCAGAGAACGTGCTCCTCAGCAGAACATCGGCTGGGAGCTTTTACTTTCAGCTAATGGGGAGATGGGAGGAGATGGGGGAGGCGGAACTGGGGAGCTCCCCTGTCTCCAGAGAACAGCTGGCCATCCTGGTCTAGTCCATCAAACACCAGAAACAGAACCTTGTCCCCAAGGTGTTAATCCTCAGATCGCCCAGCACACACCTGTTTCCTTTGTAAAGAGATCGGAGGCATCTGGGTGAGTGACCCAGTTAGTGTCAGTATTGGCAGGTACTTGGGGGTTGGAGTGACCATGCCTGATGACTGGCTCCACACTGTCACCCTGAGCCACAGCCAGTCCCTGGCCACCTGCAGCCTCTGACCCCAAACACACTTTTCTCTATTCTTAAAGGATATTAGATATTTTGGAAAACCCTGAGAAATGGAGGAGCAAGACTAAAGTAAAGAGGTAGAAATCTCCAGTAGAAAAATCAAGTAGTGTAAGGTAGCAAAAGAGAATTTAGAAATAAAGCCATTGGCACCCTCACAGAGCCTGAGAGTATGCTTTTGTAAAATCTTGATCGAGCATGCCATAAGAAGGAAGAACCGGATTAACAAAGCTCTGGGCAATTAAACGCAGATTGCCAGGTTCTCACCTTCTTCTCCCAGGTGCTGGAGGAGCCTCCAGTGATTCCTGCAGAGGTGCTTTGCACCATGGCAGGGGAAGCCTCTGGGGGCTGGAGCCCCGTCAGAGCTCAGGCTGGGAACTGGCGCTATCCCCAGTGATCTGAGGACAGATCTGCAGAGGGGCCATTTACGTTTTTTTCATTTTCTTAAGCTTCTTTGGTACTTTCCGGGCGGTTTCCTAATCCAACATTCTTGCCCAGTAGTTGCTCTGCTGTGCCTGTGAGCTGTCATTCTCTTTTCTTGCTGTGGGATGCCCTCCCTGCCCAGGAGCACATTTGTCATGCTTACTTCAGTTCTCTGTCCCCCATTCCATTTATCTTGCCTGGTGACTATGGACTGAGTTTCCACCTTTCTCTGATGGCAGCTGTGTTCCCCGGGACACCTTCTAACTTACCTGTGAGTTCACTTACCTCCCAGAGGACAGGCAATCTCGTCTGGTGATAGGCACAGTGCCCAAGTGGCTTCTGAGCTGGCTCTGCCAAGTGCCCTCTTTGTGATTTAGAGGACAGTCATGGTGATGCACAGCTCCGACTTCCCAGCTGACTCAGTCCTGTGGCCTTGGGCACTGCTGTCCAGCTGGCTATCCTGATAGCAGAATTCCTTAGTCCAGTGAAGATGAAGTCATCCACGTTGCTGTCCTTCTTATTTTCTGCCTAACCAGGTTTTGTCTTGTTACTTTCATTTAAACTATACATTTTAGGTTATGACTTGCTACTTTTATTTAAATGACATTTCTGAGCAATAAATACTGACCTCAATAATCCCTATTCACCAAGAACACTAATAAGATATAGAAAATATGTTTTTTAAGATTGATGTTTTTATTCCAGAAGTTATTTCTTGGAACTAAGTAGAAAAGACCATGTTACTTGTTGAAAGGCACTTATCCAGGCCTCTCTCCAGTGCCTGTTTTAGTCCCAATTTCAGTAGATAGATGTTTTAGGAACTACTTCAAAAACATGCAACCAGAATAAACTTTCTTTTTACACAGAAAAAAAAATCTTCAAGAAGACAGAGAAGAAGCCTCTCAGAGTTTATATGTGTGAAGTATTTGTGGATCTTGAGCTGAGATGAAGATAATGTGAAGAAAAAGTTCCCACTGTGATAGGTGATCCAATACAGACTTCAGTGCCAGCACTGGGTTGCACTGAAGTCTAGTATGCCAAAGCAAAGGCAAAATAGCAATGACCATGACCTCAGGAAGGCTGCAGAGTATAGGCGTCTAAGCCTGCCTCCCACCCTATGCAGTCAGCAAGTAGCACATTGTGTAGAAGACTGTTGTACACCAGACCCAAACCTGGATGCTATAGGGGAGACAGAACAAGAGGATCCATTCCCTGAGAGTCTGTTGGACTTACAAGAATCTTCAATTTTAAGTTCAGGTTATAGAATCAGGCTTAGTGATCAGAATTCCTTTATCAAAATAATGTAGAAGTATTTTTCTTCCTAGATACAAGTGATTTTATGTGAAATATCACCTCCAGATAAAAGAAATGCAACATAAATATAATGTGATAAAACATTTTATATTTTTATGTCACATGAAATCATAAAAATTCCCCAAGGTAGAAAGAATTCCCACTTAGAACCTATTATTTCTTGATCAAGGAGTTTGACATTGAGTCCAGTGACACTTCAGTAATTCTTGGAAGACTCTGAAATTAACTTATGCTCCAAGCAGGATAGGAGAAGGGGTACCTTCTTACCTAGTAGTTAAAATGAAAATCTGAGCTAGGGATGTAGCTCAGTGATAGAGCACTTGCCTAGCATGTGTGAGGCCCTGGATTTAATCACCAGTACCAAAAATAAATAAATAAGTAAATAAATAAACAAATAAATAATAAATTGTATACACTAATTCACTATTTTTAGCAATCATAGTCATAATTTTGGGAGAGCATGGAGGGGAGACATTTCTAAAACACTTTAAAAAAACTTTTCAGAACATCTCTAAAAGACATTTTTTTCCTTCCTTTGGTCTATTTGTAAAGTAGACAGATTTTATACTCTAAGTGGACAGGTTATGTTTCTAATCACAAAACAAACAACCTTTCCAGGTTATTTCCATCAATGGCAATGACTGGCACTCTACAAGTACTCTAGAGGTAGGAGACCAAAACGAAGTCCACTCCTCAGGAAACCTTAAAAATTCCACTGAGTCATGAAAACAACACAAACAAAAACTAGCTTGCATCACATCCTCGGGCACCATATGAAGGGCATTAAGAAACCAGGTTAATCTAGGAAGGAAGACAGTCTTCACTGAAAGAGCAAGAAGTGTACTACTGACCCAGGGTGAGGTTCTCTGCCATAAGATGATCAGAGAGAGCAAGGTTTATGGGGAAATGGGTGGGAGTCTGAGGAAATTTGCTGCATACTCTCCTAGTATAATTATTAAAAGTGCCTCCTTTCTGTTTCAAAATATTCTGGTCTGAATGGCAAATTTTGTGATCTTCCTATGAATATGAGACAAATCACTGGTCTCCTTTCCTTTCTGTCTCTCACAGTATGAAGTAAGTACCAGAAACTTTAAGAAAGGACCTGAGAGAAGTAGATCTAGAACCAAGTGATTCTGAAACTGCAAAAACTGTAGATTTAATAATGAAAGCAAAGGTTTATTTTTCCAATTTAAGACATATTTAGGGCATTATTCTCTTATTTTTAGAGAAGGACATGGAGGAGAAACAGGAATAAGGCCTTTGCATGATCTTTCACTTTGTAGTAGACCTTGGTTCTTCTGTTTTTGACCATTCCCATTCCAAATTTGTAAAATGAAGAACGGAGAAAAAAATTATTAAATATAACTCATAAACCTTAAAGTAACATTAAATATAACTCAGAATCATACCCGAAATAATTTAAAATCTACCCTGGCACCTAAAAGTGATGAAGCTACCATCACCCTCTTGTCACCAGCTAAGCTCTGGGGAATTGAATTTTGACTTTTACATCACCCAAAGTGGTTAGGTTCAGAATTTATGTTTTGTTTATAAATATGGCATTTGATATATACTATTTCAGAGTAGAGTGTTTATTGAGAAATCCTGAATACTGCTTTTGATTATCTTTAAGTTATATATAAAAATGCATTTAAATATACTTCCATTTAATTACTTGAAATTATCTTAGAAAAATAGGTGAATGTTATGATTTAGATATGGTTTCCCCCCAAAAGCTCACATGTGAGGCAATTCAAGAAGGTTTGGAGGAAAAAATGATTGGTTTATAGCCATAACACAATCAGTGAATTAATCCCTAATTGCGATTAACTGAGTGGTAACTGAAGGCAGGTGGAGTGTGTTTGGAGGAAGTGGTTCATTAAGGGCATGGCTATGGGGTATATGTTTTTAATCTGGAGAGTGCGTTTCACTGCTTTCTTGTCAGCACTTCAGCTGCTTCCCTCTGCCACACTCTTCAGCCATGATGTTCTGACTCATGTCGAGCCTGGAGAAATGGAGACAGCCTTCTATGGACTAAGACCTCTGAAACTGTAAGCCTCCAAATAAATTTTTCCTCCTGTACAATTATTCTGACTGGGTCCTTTAGTCTTAGCAGCAAAAAAGCAAGTGAAACATGAACCTTACTACATGGCTTTGAGGAAAATGTGAGTCATTATCTAATTAACTTCTGCTTGCCCAAACCAAACTAAAACCCATCTAAAAATTGTTTTAATATTGATACAAACCACCAAATTGTTCAGGTCTTCTCTTGTATATATATCTGTATGTCTAAAGATATTAATAGATGAATAGATTGATAGATAAGTATCTATTTTAACTTACAAAGCAAAACCACTGACTTTAAAGGGAGAAACTGACACAGGGGACACTGTTCCTGGCACTTAGTCCATGAGGCATTTTTCTCCTGATCTCTTATTCACAGAGCTATTAAATGATGATGTGGTTCTATACAGTTGGTTTTGGGAGGAACTCAATATTTACAGGTTAATTTTCTTTTCTTGGTTAGATATTATATCCTTTGTATCATTGCCTATTAAAGAAGACAAGGTTCTTTTTCTTTCTCCTTCCCTGGAAATCTATGGAAGATGTGGTACCTGTGGTCAGTTGAAGGGTGTAGGGTCAGTTCTTGTCATTGATTTGTCTCAATTAACACAACTCCTTACACACCTGTACTGATTTGCCAAAGAGGGATATTTAGCCTCCCTAGCACAACTTCCTATCTTCCTTCTGTTGAATCTGTGACCATCTTGGGCTTAGCTCCATGGCAGAAGGAAGGACACCATGGTTGACAGCCCTACTGAGATGACATGGAGTGAAGAGCATGCTGACCCTTGACAGTCCTGCAGCAGCACACAAAAGCACTCAGCTCTCTGTGTCCTTGCAAAAATAGGTATTTATTTCTTTTATATCTAAATCAAACACTTTTAAAAACTCATGTCTCATTACTGCTTTAATTTTATTTCTTTAATTACTGCAGAGGATGTAATCTTGATCTTCCTATTTTTTAAAAAATTTCATATTCCTGTCTCTCCACTTCTATTAGAATAATTTCTCCTTCAAGCTTGAATTTCTTTGCATAAACAAACGTTTGTGTGTGTTTATGCATGCATGTGTGTACGCACATGTGCTTAACACAATGGTCTTCCATTGGGCTGAGGATTGGGGGAGTAACGTCAACATCTTCCCACTGTCATATCACTATTTTGAGTAAACAAGATATCCGGATGCCCCAGCTAATTAATTAATTAACTAATCAACTCATCAGCTTATGCAGTCACTTCTCAGATATGTACTGACAGCCCACTGCTCCAGGCCCTGTTCTAGGAGCTGGCGACACAGCTGCAGTGAGACATCACCCCCTCTGTATGTAGCTTACATTACAATGGGGAAAGTTGAGGTACTGATAAGCACTGTGAAGACAAGTATATGAGGGTAGGAGGATCACTATGAATATGATATGACTTTAGGTGAAGACAGGAGTTGTCCTATTGTAGTTCTTCCTTCCCCTCTTTCCTTCTGTCCTCATTCCTTCCCCAATTCTCCAACCCCCCTCTTCCTTCTGCCCTCTTCTCTTTCCTGATACTGCAACTGCAATTAGGATAGATAATGTGGACTCAGAGATGAACTCTAGGGTTTTTTTTGTTGTTGTTGTTTTCTTTTTCTTCATGGAAAAGCCTATTCCTGATGAGTATTTTATTATCCCTTCCAAGGAGCTAGTTCAACCTTGGTGACAATGGCTAACATTTGAAATGAATAAATATCGTGCAGGTTCCATCAGCCCTCCTTTCTTCATTGTCCATTCCTGATGGTGACTAAGGTTTGCACTGGTGTTGTGTGACCTCAGAGCTCTTGCATTAACAGGCTCAGCTAATGAGTCTTTTCTTGTCCTATGTGTATTGGCTAATCATTTTGAATAGACATGTAATTAATTTTCAAGTG
Organism: Sciurus carolinensis; assembly: GCF_902686445.1. Classification (NCBI taxonomy): domain Eukaryota; kingdom Metazoa; phylum Chordata; class Mammalia; order Rodentia; family Sciuridae; genus Sciurus; species Sciurus carolinensis. The sequence goes on from NC_062224.1 coordinate 37,433,749, forward strand.
TTCTTCTTGATTCAGTCACAGAGCTAATGATGTTGAGGATAAAAATACTTCTTCAAAAATGAAAATTCATGCCAGTTCACTGTTGTCTGGCTGTTCTTCACTATCAGGTTTCTTTTTCCAGTTCATTAAAACTAATCTTTTAAAAATCTCATTGTCCTCATTTGTGCCTGTTTTAAAGGAGCAATCTGGAGGAACCCTTCTTATCTTACCATAACTTATCTTACCTGTTAAGTTCAAAGCTTTCAATTTAGTGGACTCAGTTTATATGTATTTATACACATTAGTATAACATTCTCAGTCAGTGATTCCTTGGTCCTTAATGTTTTCTCTGAAAGTTTAAGTACCACTTTCTTGTGCTTGGCCAGTATCTGGGCATGTATCATGGTCTTTTAAAGTATAATTTGTATATGCCCAACCCAAACTACCAAAGGCTGAATGTTTTCTCTGATATGAATAAACTAATTCACAATAAGGGGGGTGGGTAGGGGAGAATAGAGTTACTTTATATTAGGTAGAGGAGAGTGAAGGGAGGGGAAGGGGTCTAGGGGAAGGAATGATAGTAAAGTCAAACAGATATTATTACCTCATGAACATGTATGACTGCATGACCAATGTGATACTGTAATATGTAAAATCAGAAAAATGAGAGATTACACCCCATTCATGTATGATCTATCAAAATGTATAGATGCATTCTTCTGTCATGTACAACTAATTAGAACAAATAAAATAAAACATTTTTTAAAAGTTTAATTCATATTATTAGCAATTAATGTTTGGACAGTAATCCCATTGTCTTCTTACTCTTGAAATTGAGTCATAGGAAAAAAATAATAAAGTAACAACAACTCCTACCTATGCATTTGTTTGCTAGCAGTATCTTTAGCACAATGGAATCATATTTGCCCACAGCAGCAAAGTCTAAAAAACTTTGCCTTCCTTTGTCCCATAATTTTGGCCTATTTTTGTCAACTCTCTTAATCATTTCTACTGACATTAAAACATTAAGAAGGCTAATGGTGGCAGATAATTTAAGAATGTTCCTAATCCAATCCAACCATAAGTGAAATTCAGCACCGAAATACACTTGAGTACTTTCATGTTAACCCAGGACAATGCAGATTTGTAATATTTCACATAAGCTGGAGTATCTAGTTCAGTTATGTGGAGAAGTTAAATAAGCCACCAAGGGTCAGAAATGTATTAGGAGAGTGAACACTGTCAAGCATCTCTGAATTCACCTCCAGGCTCTGCCACTGGTGAACTAGGTGACTTCAGTCAAGTTGTTAAACTTGGAATGGTGATAGTATTTATCTCAGGGGACAGTGGCAAGGATTGAAATAAATGAAAGCACATAATCACTTAGCAAGTTGCTCAGTACATGGTAAGCAGTTCCCAATGCTACCTATGATCATTGTTATCATTATTTGGATAAGTGACAATTACTGGCCACACGTCTTGGAGTTTTGAAAAGTCATAAATTAGGTTTCATGCCAAAATCTTTTTTAAAACAAATAAAGACTTTGGAAAATACAGTATAATGGAGAAGAAACCCAGAATAATGCCAGCAAATGTAAACTAAGAATTGCATGAGTATTTCTTTGAATCAGCAAGGCAAAATATGGAGTCAGATAGGAATGGATGCTGGGTCATTCAGGTTTTACACACTAAAGTTGACAATTTTGCAAAAAGAACCATGGAATTCTAGAAATCAGTAGTAGCCTTTTATTTCAGAAAGCAAACCTAAGGTTCTGTTAATGTTCTGAAAATGAGGCAGAGAAGCCTCAATGTGGAAAATACAAGTAATGCATTTTTAGTAACATCTGTGAAAAATGAGCCTAGAACCTTGATCCAGAGCTTCCAGGACAGCAGTTACTTATCTTCTTTCAAGTTGCCAAAAAGGCCATGGAAATGGGCATGAAAGGGAGAGATGCTCTGTCAATGTAGGGTTCATCCAGCTCCTGCATAATCACTTCACACTGAGACCTTAGCAGAGATATAATGAGTGTGGACTGTGTCCAAAAGAGACAACTAGAACCACCAGAAACCCGGAGGACACGGATGAAAAGAAACACCAACTTGAGTTTCTATCAAGACAGACTGAAGTGTTAGAATTGTTAAATCTGGAAATTCAAGTTTGGAGAGAGTATAGCAAACACATTGACAAATTATATGAAAATAGATTTGTTGATTAAATTTGGGTCTGCTAGGATGAGTGGGGGTACCCTGAAGTTTAAAGAGATTATCTTATTACATATAAAAGAAGTATTTTTCAGAGCAACAAAGAAAATATAGACCTTTGTAAGTCAAGGAAATGAAAGAAATACAGTTTTTAAAAGGTAATAATTAGGTTGGGCAAGGTGGTGCACACTTGTTATGCTAACTGCTAGGGGGGTTGAGTTAGGAGGATTGCAAGTTCAAAGCCAGTCTCAACAATTAGTGAGGCCCTGAATAATTTAGTGAGACCCCATCTCAAAATAAAAAATAAAAGGATTGAGATGTGACTCAGTGATCAAGTGCCCTGGGTTCAATTTAAAAAAAAAGTAATAATGAATTATTAGATTAGAGCTTCAGAATAGGTTATGTGGACAAAAGGAGAAAGTTTGCCTGATTGAGGCCACAGTTAACTCTACATATATCTCTTGGTCTTTTTGTAAGAAAATTAGATTGAATTGCCCTTTGATGCTATCCAGCAAGGCAATTTCTCCTTTTTAAAAAATGAGTCAAATTTGTAAATGTCCTTTCTTCTTTTGTAAGATGGTCATTCAGGTAAGATCACAAAAGAAGACAGAGGAGAGGTTAAGGGAAATGCTTGTAATACCCACAGGTCCAAGAGCCACAGTTTTCCTTTACAGTACTACATGGGAGTCACCAGGGTGGTCAGGAAGCAGAAGACAGGAGTGAGTGGAAGAGTTAGGTCAGAGCCTTTCTTGGGATCTCTCCAGGGGCAGGGTGAAGAGTTTAGGACTGACTATTTGAATGATTGGGGTGGGTTTTGGGCTATAATTGCATGACACCTGGTCCTGGGGTATAAAGGCCAGGTAGAAGAGGTATGGCTCCTGGTGGTTTAGAAAGCCTATAAAATGTGCTCCTGGATGGTCTTTCCTGTCTCTAGGAATGTGATCAAATTTTGCAAGGAAGAGGAGAATTATATAATTCCCTTCTCCACATCAGCTCCTTGAGTTTTTTTTAACAGGTGGGATAGTGTTTTTTCTGCCAAATTAAGCAAGGAGCCAACATTGTTCTTGGGTTCATACTGAGAGAAGAAACACACAATCTGAAGCTGTGGGTTGAGGGGTGTTTTGGGCCATTTCAGACCCTTGGAGCTTAGTATCTGTGAATCTCCTGCTGCTTTCATCCATTTGCCTTCCCCAGACCACAGGATTTGCTTTCACACATGGTTAAGCCTGCTTCTCAATAGCAGATCTGGAAATTCCATTCATCTGGAATATGTAATGGCTAGAAGTGGACTTTGATATTTTCCTTTGCCAATAGATATTGTTCTCTAATGCAGAATGAATTCCAACCTGACAGTTTCTGAGACTAGAAGAGGGCAGGGATGACTTGATGGTACACTGAATTATTGATTCTAGATGATCAGACACTGGCAGTTAAATGTGCTTTATTCTGTACCCAAGGAACAGGCATGGATTTAGAGCAGGAGATAAAGGTGCCATTCTTTTGCTGTTTGAATGCAACCAAAGTGTTGCATTTATAGAACAAATGACCTCCTGAAGAAGAGATGGAGCTGGCAACTCCTCAGTTGAAAATGTCTGTCTGACTCCCACAAGATCAATATGCCATGGATAGACTGCAAAGACCTCATTTAGAATTTGCATTGTGTGCGGTTAAGATATAAAAACTTATTGCCAAAGTTTATTTTATATGTTCAATTTTTGAGAACTCACTAAATGATTCATGCATATAATCTCATTTTCTTTTCTAAGCAACTCCATGAGATAGATCCTACTAATATCTTCTCTTAAAGATGGGACAATAAAGATTGATAGAGTGAAGTATACTTCCTAATGATAAGGAAGTGTCAAGGTAGTCATGGAGTCAGAACCCAAGTCCAAGTTATCTACTACTAAAACTGTGGGCCATTTTGTACGCTTTCTCCTGGTCTCTATTTGACTGTTCTGGTTCCTCACTTGTGATAAATCTAGTTTTACTTCTTGGTTAATAATTTGGAAGCCTTTAGTTCTCTCCTATAGGACTGTTCTCTACTGCATTCATCATTTCTGTCTTCTTTCATTTATTGCCTCAGAATTCCTTAGCCTCAAGGGTAAATACCACCTCTGTTCCCAATCCTTCAGGTTATAGTCTGGCCCCTTTGGACAAGAACATATCTAGTTCACAGGTTCTCCTCTAAGGCCTTCTGGCTATTGGCTGATATTTTTAGGTAAGGATTATTAAGGAATGATATTGTGAAGTTTGGCATGTCGGTGGTTTGCAATGACACAGTTATTTTCATGGTACATTAATACCTGAGAAGGTGTATGGTGGTAGATAGATGAGACACAGGTAAAGAGGTCCTCAGCAGATAAGTACAGTAAGGAGATAAATGCCTGTACACAAATATAAAGGTGGAAGGACAGTTCACACAAGGCTGTTACTCATGGTTTATGTGTTCTTTATTGTGTGCTAAGTTGCTTCAGTTAATAGAACAAAGACAACGGATTGAGTTGGAAAAGTCATATAAAAATAACTGAGAGAGAACACAAACCAAGGATCAAAAGTGATAATAACCCTACCAAATTTTTTGCATCGTGCTTATGACTTGTAAAGTATATCTGCATACATTTTCTAACTGGAGCCATGTAACATATTATGATGTGGGAAGACAGGCATTATCTGACCATTTTACAGACAAAGGATCCAAAATTAGAGAAGTTGTTTGACCTGTCACAGGTCACAAGGATTCTCCAATTCCTCTGTGTTGTTTCCTTTTCCACAGCAGGCAGAGCTACTGGCCTTAGCTACATAGCAATAAGCCCACTTGCCATGTGATGTCTATTAAAATCTGAAGCCAAGTCAGCATTTCCAAACCACAACTTCAAAGCCATTATCATCTAAGAAAGTCTGGTCAGCTATACACCTTCTAGTTATGCAAATGAAACCCCTATCCAAGGATTCATTCAAATTGTGAAAAAGGAAAGACATATGTGATCCAAATCTAATCTTTCTTAATCTATCATTTTAGACTATAAAATAGGTTCTCATGTGTATGGCAGGTAGTACCTTCTTTTAAAAAGTTTAAAAATAAATTTAAATTGTGGTAAAATGTACATAAGATAAAATTTACCATCAGCATATTTTTTAACTTGTTCTAATTGGTTATACATGACAGTAGTATGCATTTTGATACATTGTACACAAATGGAGCATAACCTCTCATTCCTCTGGATGTACATGGTGCTGAGTCATAAATGTAGTGTAATCATACATGTACATAGGGAATATTGTCTGTCTCATTCCACTGTCCTTCCCATCCCACTGCCCCAACCCTGCCCTCACTCCCTTCTGCACAATCCAAAGTTTCTTCATTTTTCCCTATCCCCCCATCCCACTATGGACCAGCACCTGCTTATCAGAGAAAATATTCAGTCTTTAGTTTTTTGGAATTGTCTTATTTCACTTAGCATGATATTCTCTAGTTCCATCCATTTACCTGCAAATGCCATAATTTCATTTTTCTTTAAGGATGAGTAATATTCCATTGTGTATATATACCACATTTTCTTCACCCATTCTTCTATTTAAGAGCATCTATGTTGGTTCCATAGCTAAAAATACAGTTTAGTAGTGTTAATTACATTCAGGGTATTGTGTAGACAATGTCCAAAATTCCCTTAGTCTCACAAAACTGAAACAACTTACCTATAAACAATCACTACCCATTTGTTTCCTGCTCCCTGATTCCCTGGCAACCATAATTGTATTTTCTGCCTCTATGAGTTTGACAACTAGGTAACTCACATAAATGGAATCACACAATATTTGTCTTTTGGTGACTGGCTGACTTCACTTACCATAATGTCTTCAAGTTTCACCATTCTGTGTCAGAATTGCCTCCCTTTTTGAGGTAGAAGAATGTTCCATTGTATCTGTATATCACATTTTATCTGTTCAAATTTCAGTGGACACTTGGGTTGCTTCCCTCTTTTGGCTATTGTGAATGATGCTGTGATGAACATGGCCATACAAATATCTTTTTGAGATCCAGCTTTCAATTCCTTTGGATATTTTGGATCCTGTGGAAACTACTTTAGTTGAGGAGCTGCCATGCTGTTTTTCTTATTGGCTGCCCCATTTTACATCCCACCAACAGGGCACAGGAACACTAATCTCTCCACATCCTTGCAGACTTTCATTTTTTTAATAGAAAATATCACATGGTGGGAGTTGTTTAATATATTGTGGTTTTGATTGTTATTTTCCTAACATTCATGATGCCAAACAGTTTTTCAGTGACTTCTTGGCCATTTGGATGTCTGTTTTTGGTGTCGTTTTTGTAGAAACATGTATTCAAATTCCTTGCTTATTTTTCAATTGGTTTGTTTTTTGTTGTTGAGTTATAAAAGTTATGTATATATTCTAGATCCTAACCCCTTATCAGATACTTGCAAAATTTTTCTCTACTTCATAGGCTGGCTTTTCACTCTGTTGACACTGTTCTTCACTGTGCAAAAGTTTGAAATTTTGATGTAGTCACTTTCTTCTTCATCAGTTCTTAGCCTGTGTTCCTTTTTAGAAATCAATTAAATACATAGATCATCTCCTAAGGAAAATCATACATGTACATACACATTCAAATACAATCTCACATACCTACTCATGAGATTTCGAATCCCTTGATCTCTATCCAGGGAGTTCTAGAGAAGTTTCTGGGGAGAATTCTGCAGTTTGACTGCTCAGTTCATGATGACTGAGCTGGGGTTGGCACAGATCCTGGGTACTGGTGGCAGCTCCAGTTCTGCTGAGCTCTGAGTCCAGGCCTGCTTGATTCCAGATCCTGCCCTTGGATTTCCTCTAGTGGAGGAAAGTTAGGTCTGCAGTTCCTGCAATGATAAGGATTTAACTAGGATGGAAGAAAGGAAAGTTCAGATGTGTAGGCAGGGGCTAACTGTGTGTGGTGGGGTGGGGTGTTAAGGCAGTGGGGTGTGGGGGTAGGTGCCTCTCAGGAAGGTGACTGCACCTGAGAAGATAGATTAGTTAAGGTTCCCAGAAAAATGGAAACCTTTATGAGCACTTAATACAAAGGGAACATAATTCAGGGAATTGGTTCACAGGAGAGAAAAGAGGCTGAAAAATGAAGCAAGGGAACAACTTCCCAATCCAGAGTTCTGTCTAAAGTAGAAAAGCAATGGGGAAATAGACCAAAGCAGGAAAATAAAAAGTGGGAGGAACACATTGGTTTCTGCTTTACTCCAGCCAGTGTCTCCATTGGCCACTCAGCCAGAGCACACTTTTGGGGACCAAGGAAGCAGAGAAGGGGAAGGATGTGGAATGAATCTGAGACAAACAGACCCTAATGGCAAGGTACACTAGGGACATCTGGATCATGGGATGTTAGCAATCCTCTCCCAAGGTACATGGAGGATCTCAGTTCTTTGTATGCATTTTATCTGTTGACTTGGTTGTGCCACTTGAGATCTGCGGATTAAACATTACAGCTTAGGCTGCTATCAGTTGGAAGGGTTTTATCTGCTCACCTCAGTTTTGACCAGGACTGTGAAAATTCAGGACCAGAGTAGATGGAGCAGAGTAAGAACAAGGGAGAAGTGAGCAGATCTGTGACCAAACTCATGGCCTTGGTTAAACAATGAAATTAGTAATTTATGGAAATAGGTCTGGTTCATTGATTTGGGAAGGTAGAAAACAGGGTGCCTTTGATAACTATTCAAGGAGGGCAGGGTAGGGAATTTTTAAACTAGTAATTTGAAACAAGTTTCTTCTGTACATAATGAAGACCAAGGCTAATTCTTCATTTTCCTTTCTTAAGTGTCCATTTCCTTACATATAGCCCTTAAGTAAAGCAAATGATAGTGACACAAAAGCACTACAAAAATAAAGACTACTTGTAGGACAGACTAGGTGGTAGAGCAAAATGAGAAGAGGGGAACTAGAAGAGAAAAGAAAAAGAGTAAGAGGTGGAGCCAAGGGAGAGAGCAAGGTAGAATTTTGTTTAAAAGAACAGGGAGGAGTAATTGGGAGAGCCGGGCCTTAAATAGGGGTTGAATAATATAGAAAAATGAAATATGGTCAAAATAAAGGGAAGGGGGATTAAGAAGAAGCAGAGAAGTTTTGAAGGGAGCTTATATGAAGCTAATTGTCAAGTACACTCAACTAGGCACTTCCAACTTTGTATGAATTTTCAGTTTTCATAACTCTAGTTCTACTATATTCCATGTGACAGGCACTCTGGGGTCTGAAAGAACTTATCAGGTAATGGTGTGAAGTAAATGACCCCATTTGTTGGACTTCATTGATCCAGGCGATTAGATGGGTAGGACACCAAGACAGTGTCCATGGCCTCTTGCTTGACAGTGACTGGGGCAAACATGAGTTAAATCTTCTAGGGTGTTCTGGTATTTGACTTTGCGAGGTGTGGTCCTGAACACTGACAGTGGGGGCAAATACTTTTAGTTAGAATATAGATCCAAGCAGAAATTAACAAATTCAAGATATGGTTCTTCTTAATCACTGAAATCAGAGGCAAAAATTATGAATGTTAGATCATAGGAAAGTCATGAATTAATGTAATAGTAATGATTCAACAGCCATCTATTCTTCTAGAATGAAGCACATATTGCCAGGATACATATGAGAAAATGAAAATGATTAATGATTTAATTAGAGTCTACATATTTTCATATTTTTATTATAATTTTTATTATTTTATAACTAAATTATCTCATCTTAGTATTCATCTTTAAAAGTCATAGTCCACAGGAATGGAGGAAGGAAGGACTGTATAGATGGAGGGGAAGGGTGGGAGGGGAGGGGGGAAGGGAAAAAAATGGCAGAATGAATCAAACAACATTACCCTATGTAAATTTATGATTACACAAATGGTATGCCTTTACGCCATGTACAAATAGAGAAACAACATGTATCCCATTTGTTTACAATAAAAAGAAAAAGAAAAAAAAAAAAAAAAGAAAAAAAAAAAAAGTCATAGTCCTGATACAATTTTTACTTTGCCTTGTTAAAATTAGGAAATTTTTCTTCCTTTTCCATTGCCCAGCCATTTGAATAATCAAAAAAAGTAGACACTTTTAATTTTTTTCTGTTTTTTTGCTTCTCCTTAGTTGCACTTATTATGCACTTCTGTCTCTTAATACAGTAAAATACTGCTTATAAAATTCTTACTTTAGACAATATTTAAATCTTATTGTGACTTATTTCCATTACTGTTGCAAAGAGATTAGTTTTCTGAATGAACTAAATATTATGAGTATCTGTTAGCTAGTTTTGAGTAATATTAAATAGTACTGCAATTTTTTCTTAACCATCATTTTTAAACATTGAAATAAATTTAGTAAAATATTTATGATAGATGCAAATGATCATCTCTCAAAACCTTAGTCTCTTCTTTCATAGTAATAAAATAACAGTTTAAAGAGGAAAAGGAAAAACAAGGGAAGACTATCCCAAATGGCTAAACAGAGGCTCCTAGCACTCATCTGCACCTTCAAAATAATAGAACGCTAGAGTTGTAGCTCAGTCATATGAAGAATGTGCTGGCGGCCATTCTGTCACCCTGAAGGCAGGGCCCTCAGGAGAATGACACCTATTCAGGGTGCAGCAAGCAGCTCAGAAGAGGTCACTCCTGCTGACCTCACCCAACTCCCAGATACAGGCTTGGCTCAGGCCATCTGTCATTAGACTTCTCAGATTCTTTGATCATTCTCCCTGCTTTCTTTGCTGGCTTGTATATGACAATTGGAAATCATTTCTGTTGCTGTCTAGCCAAGGAGTTCTGTAGTTCCTACCTTCTGGCTCAATGGATCTACCTGGAAATACAAGAACTGGAATTTAGGCTAGCTTCTAAATGGAACTTGCCAATAACACTTTGAGACTCCTAAGTGTATTTGAACAGGACTCTCATTGGAGGATCCAAAACGTTCAAGCAATATCTGTCATGGGATGGCCACTGGCTGACCTGTTCCTGTGGTTGATGTGAACCCACAAGGGGTCAATCCATGGTAAGTGCTTCGTTCACCACAACACTAGAGAACAAACCTGAGCTTCAGAGCAGGAACAAAAGTGGCCAGAGCCAGAAAGTATATCAGGAATATCAACCCAGCTTGTCCTATGCAAATCCAAGTGCTGTGGGAGGAACATATAAATACCTGTGCTGCCAGTCAGGGAGCTGATCACTGCTGACATCCCTTGAAGATATCCAGGTGTTTCAGAAAAGGAAAAGAAAGGAAGAGCTTAAACTAGTTCAATCCCCCACCTTCCACTAGATGATCTAGGGTAAAGTTTGCTCACTGTGAATCATTAGAATGCTCAATTCTCTGCCCTAAAGAAAGTCCATCTGTCATTTGTTTGGCTTGGTTCTGGGGTTAGCAGCCAGAGGTACTTGAGCACTGAGCTTCAACCCCCGAACTTTCCTGTTTGGTTCTGTTTACCCAGGGCCTTGTGCATTCAAGGCAAGCACTCTACCAACTGAGCTATCTCCCCAGCCCTGGTTCTGTTTTCTTTTGTGGCAAGATCTCACTATCTTGCTAAAGTCCTCACTCCCTTGCTGAGGCTGGTCTCCAACCTGGGATCATCCTGCCTTAGCCTCTGGTGGAACTAGGATTATAGTTGTGCACCAACTGTGCAAAGCTCTCTGCCATTTGGAAACATGCAATGTATGAGGAAGCATGGCCTATGACTTCCCATGCCAAGGAATGTGCCCTCCTGTAGAGACCATAAGAGTCCTCTCCAGCGGGAACTTGCACAGGTCCCCCAAGACAGCTCTGTGCTTCCTTTGTCCCAGAACACACAGCTTAGGCAATTTTTCAGTGCTCACCTACCTTGCTGCAGGTAATGATCCTTCCTTGCACTACTGTCATGGTTGTTTTTGCTGCCTTTGACTCCCCAAAGGCATGAAACCTCTGTGATTTTGGTTGCAAATTTTCCTATTGTAGAAAAACAGCAATGAATTCCAGTTGAGGTTGACTGATGAGGGTGTTTCAATCTTTACAAACCCCATCCAGGAAAAAAGACTGCCGTGATGGCTCCTCAGGGACAGGTGAGGAAAGTGGATTTGTAGAAAGGCACTGAAGCCTGGAGGTCAAGACCCACAACTCATCAGAAGTAGCTCAGCCCACTCCCTTGTCAATCACTCAAGCTGGCTACACTTTTGACTTCCGGGAAATCAGACTCTCTAGTAATCCCAGGGCTGGGTCTGGGTATGCTTGCCACAGATACCTGTGCTCTGGAGGTGACTTCAGAAGCCTGGCAGGTGGTGATGTGTGTAGCCATTCCAACCTATACCTGGGGCTTGACTCTCACAGACAGGTTAAGTTTCTCCAAGACTTTGAACACCAAGCACTGAATAGCAGAATGATAACACTCATAACTCCATTCCCTCACCAACCTTGCCAACATTGTGGCATTCGTTAGGTGCACACTAGCAGGATGAGGAGATTGGTGGTCCTGGAAGGTGTCATCTTGTCAAAAGTTCCTTGGAAGGGCAGGGGCTGGGTGTGAGGTGACACCTCATATCATCCTTCCTAAATATCCTCTCTTTGCAACAAGTTCACCATGTACTGGAGGCTGAGAGTCCCAAACTTTAGGAAATTTCTGTCTATGCAGGACCAGAACAACCATAGTGACAGTCTTAGAAACTCTGCCCACCTGTGCCCTACTGTGGGTGACTTAGCTGGTGACTGTGGAGGAGGAGGGTGCAAATCCTGGCCTTTGGATGACCACACCCTTCAGAGGAGTCCCTGCTGCACCAACTACATTCACAGCTGCATCTGCTCTGGTCTCATATTTCAGGGAACACAGACTCCCTCGCAGTCCCTGGAGTGCCCTCACCTGGAGCCCTTAGAGGTTTCCATGCCTGGCCACCTAAGCTGACCCTGCCCCGCCCACCCAGGAACCTTCCCTACTGCTACTCTTTGGGTGGACTCTCAGGAATAACAGTCACAATGGCTGCAGTGTTACCCCTGAGGAGGGGACCTACTTTGCTTTGTGGCCCTTGAGGACATCCATCGCTTGCAGGGCTGCATGGCATTCAGGACTGTCAGCCGCGATTAGGGTCAGACCTTGCACTGTCCCAGCTTCTGTGCCGGGAATCTGGGACCTGAGCTGCTCCTTCTTGGAAGGAACTTGAATCTTGCCCTTCCAGCTGGTTCATTGATATTATAGTCTGAGCTGTGGGTTAAAGACCTAAAGATCCAGGAATGGTGAGAGTGGGACAGTAGAGGGGGCGTGGTGAGTCCACCCAAGGAACAGCAGTAGGGAAGGTTCCAAGGTGGGCGTGGCAGGGCGGGGTCAGTGCAGGTGGCGGGCTTGGGAAACTCTAAGGGCCACAAGTTTGGCAGGACTCCCAAGACCAACCCCCCCCCCCCGCCGCCCCCCAGACATTACTTGTAGGTTGGGACAGTGCAGAAACCCTGAAAAGAAAATGGATTCAAGCAGCATCACTCAGAGACTTTGACAAAGGGCAGGGACACAGCCTTCACTGTTTTCTCAGACATTGTTCTTGCTAGCAAGACTCCATGGGTGACACCTGCTGGCCAGAATCACCATAGCTTCGGAAAATGCAGGCAGTCATTTCCGGGCCCTATTGGAACTGTAGTATGGCCCCTAGGCTGAGAGGATGGGCCCTTGTTTCTCTCTCTTATTCAATATCCAGTTGCTTTCCTCCCTGCTGCCTTGCTCCCTCACTAGCCCCCTTGCCAAACCTCTATACACAGGAGTATGTATATCATAGACTTTGGTCCCACAGAGGCTTTCCACTTGTATTTTCAGGTCTTCCAGCTCAGATTTTCTACTTCAATCCGCTGAAAAAAAGAACACTGCAGATGAACCAAAGAACAGATGAAATTCCTATCTTGGTGTCCATTAAAAAAATTATTATTAGAGCACATCCACACCTGGTCATTGAGGGGTTGGTCAAGGCCTCATTTGCAATGAATGTAACAAAATTCAACATTGCAGCAAGGGGCCCATGGCCCCAAATCTGCAATATTTTCTTTCTGGTTTTCCAGAAGAAATATTCTACAATCTGTTCAATTGAACTTGGTTGAGATTCACAAATGCGCCCATACTGTAAGAAGACAGGAGGAGATGTATGTGATTGCCTGCCTCTCCTCTCCTGCCTTCTCAGTCACCCATTCCAGCATCACTTTGTCTTGCTTTTCTGGACTCTAATAGAGTCTCACCACTCTGGAAAACTGTGTGGAGATTTCTCAGGAAACTTGGAATGGAACCTCCATTTCACCCAGTTATCTCCCTCTTTGGTATACACCCAAAGGCAGTCAGAGTGCTCTGCCTCCTTCCTCACAACAACCAGCACAGAGTCCACCAGTTCTGGGCTTTCTGTGTAGTGCCCCTTGGCCCTATCATTCCCAGCACTACTCTAACCAAAGACCAAGTTGTATGGCTTGAAGATCTGCCTAAAGGGGCCCAAGTGCACAGAGTCCATGGAGTCAGACTTCTCGTCCATGAGCATAGCACGGGGTACATGCTTGTCACTGGTGGCCTTATTCTAGTACATGGATTGATACACTGCAACTGCAGATGGCTGTCCCCCTGGTACATGCTGGTAGGATTGCAGTCATCCTGATGGCTGATCACCTGCCAGAAGTTGACACCCATCTGTCTGCCACATTGCCCAGCCTGCAGGTGTATGATCTCCCTCCTGGTGTTGGGGTTCAGGAAGTAAGAGGAACTGAAGAGTTGACACACAGTGTCTTGAATAAGTTTTACGTATTGATAAAAATTGCTTATTCGCATGTGATTTTTTTTTCTTGTTTTTGGTGGGGTTCTCCTTTTTGTCTTTTCCTCTATGGAACGGAGATGGAATCCAGGGCTTGATGAATTCAAGGCAAGTGCATTGCAGCTGAACTACACTCAACCCATTCATTCACTTGTTGATTAGGTGCCATGAATGAATCTACTATAAATATTCAAAAAAGAAAAAAAAAAACTGACCAACAGCGTTACTATGTTTCCACGCTCGAATTAGCATAAAATTGGACCAATATCATTGGTCCCTTCTTTCAAGCCCTAATTTCCATAAGTTTGGACCAATGGCAGTGAACCAAGGGCTATATAAACCCCGAAACGTGGTGCGAGTCTGGTGTTCCAGGGGTAAAGTGCAGTTCTGCTTTGTGTTATGCGGAGGAACGAAGTTAATTCTTCATATTCATAAGAAGAAATGGATGGTTAGCTGCTGTTGTCTGCTGCAACACTTCAAGGGGTGGACCATCGTTAGGACCTGCAGTGGTTCTGGGTTGCAGAGACATGGGCTTGCTCAGATCCCCCACCTGCCTACAGAAGCAGAGAACTGAAATTCATCGCAGAACTCCGTAACAAAGGTATTGTTATGTTAGATAATTTGAATCTTCTTAAATTTCTAAATTTTAATTCCTGTTAGCTAATACTATAACTCAATACAGTTTGCCCAATGCTTTCACATTTGACACATTCTTCTTTTGACTATTTTATCAGTGTTAGAGTTTACATTCTGATTCCCTTTACTGTTAGGTTTCTCTGTAGTTTCCAATCAGGGATTCTGTTCTGGAATCTTATGTGGTGTTAGGTCACAGTTCACTAGAGCCAAGAGACCAATGGTCAAGCATCCCTTAAGCATGTTGTCAGTGTCCCTGAACTTGTTTCCTGCCTGGCCCTGCATTCCCAACACGTCTCCCATGCCAGTAATGATGAACTCACCACGTAGGCCTCCTTAGTTGGTGAAGGTGATTGCACATGAGAACAGGCTGAGAGTAGAGAGGGTGGAGACAAATTGAGAAAGATGTTTTACTGTAAAATTAGGGTGGACTTTTATTTTTAGTATCACTGGCAGTTTAGGTAGTATTTTTTTTTCATGAGGTAGATAATAGTTATTTTTTTTAAATGTAAGTTTTCTGTTCTATATTTAATAGACATCATAGAAAGTTTAAAAGAGGATACTTCAATGTGAAAGTGGGATAATTTAAATAATTTGCAATCCACCATTCAGATATACCTCTGTGTGTGTGTGCTGCAACTTACAGCATACTTGTATTTTGTGAATGCTAAGGAGGGTCAACTACTTACTATGTTGGGCTTAATTTTTATTTAATAAAATATGATGTACTACTACATTCCTTTCTTAATAGAATTTTGGCCATGATTTAACATTCCATTACAAGGATTTCTGATAATCAGTTGAGTCACTTCTTAAAATTTGAGTATTTAACTTTTATTTTTTTCTCATAAAGAGAACATTTTTGTCTCAAAATATTTCTGTGTATTGCTGATTATGAAACCTTTTGTGGTCCCATGGAATGTGTGCATCAAGAGAACAAGCTTGGGGACTGGACAAGGAGTTCAGTGGTAGAGCATTCACCTAGCACATGTGGAACTAGTGGACTTAGGGCTCTTTCTCTCCTTCAGGCCACATCTAGGTGTGGACCTTGACCCTGTCACTGTCAGAGCTCCAGCCCATTTGATCAGGTGCTTACTAGGCTTCTCATCCACAAGGATCACAGTGTGTTGCTGTCTTTTATCTTCTGTCAGATTCAATGTTCAGGGTAACCTTGATGGCAGCCTAGTGGCCCAGCTTGCTTCTCTGAGGACTCCACTAAGGATGTCAGCATTGCCTCTGAAGCTGCAGCAGAGGCACTGGAAGACAGGTGACTTCTTTTTGTGGCTGTGGTGGTTTTCAGCATTGCTTTGTTGGCCTTCACACTCTTCACTTTGACTTCCTTCTCTTTTGGTGTCACCTTCGTGAAACTCCCAAAGGCGGTTTGTTAATCCAGAGATAGTGGACCCAGAGTCACCAACCCTCACTGTGCATCTCTTGGCTGACTGTCAGTCCACCTGTTAACTCATAGGGAGATGGCTGCAGGGGACTAGTTATTCTGTCCAGACAAGACAGTGTCCAGAAGAAGAAAGACACTTTCTCCCTTAGCCCTTTCCTAGGAGAGAAGAATATGTTTCCAGAACCTCTTTCTGCATGTGATTTCTATTTGTCTCATTAACCACAGTCTGGTCAAATGCCCATTCCTAAAATAATAAAGGAGAAAGTAAAAATACTCACTGCAGCTTGGAGTGGGATGGCTTCCCCTGAGGCACCTGGCACTGTAGGGAAGATCTGCACACCCCTGGGGTCATACTGCAAAGAAAAAAGGAGGGAAGGCATGTGCAGCCCTTCTCTCAAATGGGGTGGGAATTGTTGGGAATTGTGAGTATACAATGCACAAGTTGTCTACTGAGACAGGCAGTCAAGACCAGCACCATCATTATGAATTTGAAGGAGCATGAGCCCAGACTCTGGTTCATTTTGTTTTTTTGATTTGCATAAGTTAAGCTATTCTTCCATCTGTGGGATAAAAACAACTTGGTCATGATGTACAATCTTCTTAACATGCTGCTTTTAAATACAATTTGCTAATATTAAGAATAATTGCTTCTGAATTCATTAGGGATGTTGGTTGGTAGTTTTCTTTACTTCATGTGCTTTATCTGGTTTTGGTAGGAGTGAGATACTGACTTTATACAATGAATTTAGGTTGTTTAAGTTGAATCCCTTTCTGTTTCATGGAGTAATCTGAGGAGCATTAGTATTATTTCTTGAAAGATCTGGAAGATTCAGGTGAGAATCTCTCTGGTCCTGATATTTTCTTCATTGGAAGGCTTTTTATTACTGCTTCTATTTCATTTCTAGTTACTGGTGTGCTTCAGTTTTCTGTGTCCACCTTATTCAATTTTGGCGTCTTATGTGTCCAGAAACTTTTCTATTTATTCTAGATTTTAAAATTGTAGAAGTGTTTAAGTTTCCACCATAGTTCCCAATGATCCTCTGGATTTCTGTGATTCTGTGGTGATTTTTTCTTCTCTAATTTTATTAACTTGTGTCTTTTACTTTTGGTTAGTTTGGCTTAGGCTTATCAATCTTGATTGTCTTTTAGAAAAGCTGACTATTTGTTTCATTGATTATTTGTATTTTTATTCTCAAATACATTGATTTTAAATCTAATCAAAAATTTCCTTCTTTTTAACTACCAGTTTTGGAGTATTTTTGTTGTTGTTGTTGTCTCTCTTGTTTTTCAAGGACCTTGAGATACATTTTTTTTTATTTTAATTTTTTTGACATTTGTAATTTTCTTATATATGTGCATACAGCTATATAAACTTTCCTGTTACAGCTGGCTTTATAGTGTCCTAGAGGTTTTGGTATGTTGTATCACTATTCTCATTTGATTCTAGGAACTTTTTAATTTTTCCCCCGATTTCTTCTGTCATCCATTCATTATTCAAAAGTGTATTGTTCAGTCTCTATATGTTTATAATGTTCTGTATGTTTTTTGGGATTTAATTTTACTCCATTTTATCAGAATTTTTGTAATGAATTACAGCTTTTGTGTAGTGTGTATGTGTAGTAAATGTTGCTTTGTGACCTAAAACATGCTCTGTTTTGGAGAAACTTTCATGAGCAGCTGAGAAGAAATTATCTTCAAATATTGGTGAATGAAATATTGTATAGATGCCTGTTAATTTCTTTTTTAAATATTTTTTAGGTTAGAAGAGTCTTCACTGAGTTTCTGTGTAGATGACTATCTGTTGGTGAGTGGGGTGTGTTGTAATCACCTAATATTGTACTGAGATCTATCTGAGGCTTTAACCACAGTATTGTCTGTTTTATGTAAGTAGGTTGACCAATGTTTGGCATTTAAATATTTATTATTTATCATTTTGCTGGATTGTTCCCTGTATCATTTTGAAGTGAAATTTCTGATCTCTTCTGATTAATTTTGCCTTGAATTCTGCTTTATTGGAAGTGAAAATGGTTAGTTTTGTTGGTTGTCAGATTCTCTTCAAATGGCATATCAATTTCTATCCTTTCATTTTCAACTTTTGTCTCTATTTGCCTATAAGGTGTGTCTCTTGCAAATAGCACAGTTAGTTCTTGCTTTTTAGTCCATTTTACCAGCCTACATCTTTTAATTGGAGAGTTGAGATAATTTACATTCAATGTTATTACAGAGAGATGTTTATTAATTCTAGCCATTTTGATTTATTTCTTAAAATTAATTTGGCCCTGTTTCTCACTTGCTTAACTACTCTTCAAATGAGATTTTTTTTTATTAGTGAGCTCTAGAGTTTTTAGAAGTTTCTGTTGTTTGGAATGTCTTTGTAATTATTTTCTGTAGTGATGGCTTAGTAGTCATGAATTCTTTTAGTTTCTGGTTTTTATTTCTTTTCTGATTCTGAGGGATAGCTTTTGCTGAATATACCAATCTCTTTTTGACAGTTATTGTCTTGGGACACATCATTCTAAGCACTCCTGGATTTTAGAGTTCATGCTGAGAAGTCAGAGATAATTCTGACTTTTAACATTTTAGTTACAATGCATCATGGAGAAATTTTTTTTTTATCTCATGTATTTGGGGTTCTGTATTTAGATGTTCATCTCATTGTCAAGGTTTGGAAGTTTTTCTATTATTATCTCCTGACAAAGTTATCCTTGTCATTTGCTGTATCTCATAACCCACTTTAATTCCAATGATTCTCAAATTTGATCCCTTAGTGTTGTTCCAGAGTTCTTGATATTTCTGTCATATTTATTTATTTTCTCTCCTTAAATAGTGTCTGAATGTTGAATGCTGGCACTTTGTCTTCCAGCTCTGAGATTGTCTGCAGCATGGTATATTCTCACAATGAGACATTCAAATGAATATTTATTTGATTTGTTCTGTCTTTATTTCCAAGATTTATGTTTGGTTCTTTTTCATTCCGTGCAACTCCTTATTGAATTTCTCACCCATATTCTTATTAACTTATAATCACAAATGTTTGATTCTCTTTATTCCGGAGCCTGGGAAGTTCAAGTTCAAAACTCCAGCACATCTTGTCTGGTTAGGTGGCACCTTCTCAGTGTGTCCTCACATGGTGAAAGGGAGAGGGTATCTGTAGGACCTCTATTAAAGGGCCTTAGCTGCATTTCTGAAGTCCCTGCTCTTAAGACTTAATCCCCTTTCAAAGCCCCCACCTTCCAAGGTTACCACCTGGGGGTGTAGGATTTCAGCATATGAATCTTTTGGTGGGGGATCCAGACTTTCAGGCTATAATAGAATCTTCATTAATCTAAGATGAATTGAATGCCTACCATGGGAGAGCCCCTGATCGAGGTGTTGAGGGACACTGGTGGCTAGGGTATGGTGCCTGTTCTTGTGGAGCTCATGGTGGCATATGAGGGAGTGGTAGCAAGGGTAACAGAGCCAGCCACAGTGCTATGTGGTTGTGTTGCAGTGCCTGTCATGGAACTGTGCTGGCCACATGTTCCTCTCCCACTGATTGTTGCTATCACACCAGATGAACATGTGTTTGGAGGCCAACCCGTAGAATACCCATTTATCATTATTGGCCAGCTAGCATGCACCCTTTACTTCACTATTATTCTCCTTATTCTTCCAACTGTCAGCTTACTTGAAAATAAGCACCTTAAACAAAGAGCCCTAATATAAATATTACCTTGACTTGTAACCAAAAAATGAAGTCTTAAACCTTCTTAGAGCAAAATTCAGGGAAGAAACAACAAATTCCACCTTCAGTTTCCAAAACTGATATTACTGACTTAAACTATTCCCTGCAATAACACTCAACCAGTTCCTCAAACCTGACTGCTATGTCACTATTAATTACTCTGCTATTTACAAAATTACCTCTATGTATAGCATGCACTAATGCTTTCTCACATATGATAATGTATATCCCTAAAAATTTTTAATAAGAACCTAGTACATTCTGTGTTTAATAACATTATTAAAACCCATCCCCGTACATATAAGCAAGCACATCAATACTCACATAGTACATAAAACATCATATTAATTATCCCACATAGCTAATTCTTTGAGGATATCAATATTCTTCACTGACACAAATTCTAGTACTGCATAGCATGTCCAACTCATGAGTGGCACATACCCCATTTCAGTCACAGTACTTTCACAATCCAAGTGGATATCCCCTCCCAATGGAGGTCTCTTAGTCTACCATCCTCCATGAAACCATCGACTGGCCCAATATGTGTCCTTCTTATTGCTCTGATCACATGAAACTTGGAGGTAGCTAATCTGAAACTTTATCTGACATCTGGTTCCTACCTCAGGACCATAACTTGTAACTCGCTCACAAGTTCCCCTTAAATAAGACATCATAATGGATTAGTGTCATATTTGCCTGTGATCCAACATAACTGCACTCTCATACCTTTAGTGGTTTATATTTTTTAGGTATGCTTCCACTCACCATTGGCTGTCAGAGGCCCCAATGCAGTCAATTCAATTGTAGCTGGATGTATTAGTCAGTATTCTCATCTAGCATATTAATCATAGGGTGTTAATATATTTATATTTGATGGACAAAAAAAAAATACAGAATTTCACAAGAACCCTTTATTTTACCTACACAATGTTTGGCCCCTTTATTTCTTAACTCTGGATAATGTTGTTCTTACATGATCTAAAATTTATTAACTCTTATCCCAGAATGTCCATATTAATATATTAAAATTTAATCTTTTTAATACTAAAGTCCCACTAACAAACACAAGCAACTAGAAATCTTCCTATACCCTTATTAACATAATACTTACATAATACTTTATTTTGCATATTCTATATAAGATGTGTCTATTTCAAGTCAACATGCAGTTACATAAATTTGTAATCAGTTGATGTAGTTTAAACATAGCAAAGTACTGAAAATACTTAGATAATATTTATACTCCATAAACACAAAGGTTTGGCCTTGACCTTTTTCTTAGCTTATAGTAAACTTACACATGCAAGCATCTCTGCCCCAGTGAGAATGCCCTGTATATCAAGATATGATCAAATGGTGCAGGTATCAAGTTCACTAATAATAAGTAGCTCACAAGGCTTTGCTCAATCACACCCCAGTGATTCCTAACACACACAGCAATGATTAAAATTAACATATAAATGAAGTAGACTAAGTTATACTAAACAGGACTGGTAAATTTTGTGCCTTCCACTGCAGTCATATAATTAACCCTAGTTAATACAATGTGGCATAAAGTGTGATTAAGATAATCATTGAATAAGACTAAGCTCTAAGCCATAGAAAGTCTTAGTCATAATAAAAGTAACATACAGAAGTAGTCTTAGAACTCCTAAATTCACTATAGCTAACACCCAAACTGGGATTAGATACCCCACTGTGCTTAACCCTAAACATAAATACTCAGTTAACCTAGACTATTTGCCAGAGTACTACTAGCAACCGCTTAAACCTCAAAGGACTTGGCAGTGCTTTTCCCTCTAGAGGATCCTGTTCTGTAATTGATAAACCCTGATAAACCTAGCCACCTTTTGCAATAAAGTTCCTTTAAGTTCCTTTAAATACAGTATAAAGGTGTGGTGTTAAGCTATGTTAAATAGAATTAAAATATTAGATTTTTTCAATAATTAGAAGGTTTAGTCCTTTGAAAAACATTGAAGTTTTAAAAAATTTAACATATATATTTTTCAGTTGTTGGTGGGCACAGTACCTTTATTTTATTTTTATTTGTTGCTGAGGATCAAACAGGGCCTCAAGGGTACTAGTCTAGTGCTCTACCATTGAGTCACATCCCCAGCCCCTCAAGTTTTTAAGGTATATTGTACTATAAAGAAATTACTGAGGATTACAGTCCCATGGTGAGAGTGAGGCAGTATCTTCCTCCAGTTGTTGCCTTTATACATTTTTTTTTCTGTGAGATTAGAGCCTATGTAATGAAAATAATTAAAATAGTTCAGTGGTCTTCAGTTGACTTGGTTAGATATTCCATGTTGTAATTTTGTAAACATGTACATGTTTTGAACATGAATGGTGGACAGGAATTTTTCTGTTTAATTTATATAGGTTCGTGGAAGATAACTGTCAGTGTTCTAAAGGAGTGACATTTTAAAGTGGTACCACCACTCCTTTTAAAGTATCTAATTGAAAATGCTATTGTGATTTAATTCTCACCTAAATTTATTTTTAAAATATTTGACTGTATCTTGTGTAACAGTAAAAAAATAAAAAAATAAAAAAACCTATGTGTATGATTCCTCCTTCGCATTTCAGTTACCCTCTCATTATAGAATTTTGAACCAAGGTATTATATTTTAGGGACTGGAAGATTTTTCCTTCTCAACATTATTCTTTGCAACAAAATGTTTATATACATTTATATATTTTGTATTAGTTTCTAATTTGAAGAAGTTTTTCTTTTAGTATTAATTATTAATGATAATAATATTGTTTCATTGAATATGAATATGCAGTTGATAAAATCCACCTAAATATTAAAACTTGATAAATATTGAGTTTAAAGGTAAAATTTTGTTGGGTATACTTTTTTTTAACATTTTACAGTCTTTAAGGACATAAAACTGTACTACTTAATATGTTTTTCTATGAACTTTTTGTGAAATTCAGATAGCAGGATATCATTTACAAATCTTTTGTCTTTCTTTTGGTCATCTACACCTTTTGATTAGTTCTTTAACCCATCAACAGCCCACCTTCTTTTAACTTTGAAGATGGCCTGAAGCTGGGATGGATCAGTGAGATTAAGAAGAGAGTTTCCACTCAGAATGTTCTCCAAATGAATTCTCTCTTCAGTTTTTTTGTTCTTGTTCCTTCCTGGCCTGCTCCTCTGCCCTTTTTAAAATTTTTTTCCCAGTTTTTCAAGAACTGCAGTATCATCATCATCACTCTCTTCTTCAAAATCTTCATTTTCCTCATCTGTTAGAGGATCATCTGCATCGAGGTTGGCAGCAGGAATTTGATCTAACGAAGGTTTCTTTGACCCTCAAGACGAGGTTGTATGTTAAGGATGGGTGATCCCTGTTTTTTTCTCTTGCAGCAGCTCTCTCTCTTTCTTCCAATTCCCTCCTGAAGTCAGGTTAGGAACCTCTTTAGGGGCATCCTGAGTAGTCTGTCTGTATTTTTTCTTTGTGTGAGTGGGAAGATCTCTGCTTGAATAGTGCTTCAAAAGTTGGCTCAAATCACCTTCTACTTTTCCTCTTCCACCTCTTACAGGTTCAAAAGTTGGCCTGGCTGCTGTTATCTTTTATGCTCTCTTTTGATTTTCATAAAGGGCAAAGGCTATGTCCAGAGAGGGTGAAATAGGGTTTCCTGCTACTGGGTGCCTCCACATCCCCCACATCTCTTGATTCAGTATCCTGGGAGTGTGCTCTTGGACTGTCACCAGGAACTCACTGTCTCTTCACCAGTGCAGGATTTGGTGTTGGAAGGACCAGGGCCCACTTAAGCTATAGAAAAGCTCCTTTCACACGGCTTTCTTCATGGCATCCTAGGAGTTCCTGAGCTCCTCCACCCACCACCTACTCCGACCAGGCTTTCCTTTCCAGTCCCACCTGCATAAGATAAGATGCTGTCCTCCTGCAACTCACTTTGACCCAGATCTGATTACTAACCTCCAGAAATCACACTGACACCCTTGCTACTCCTCAGCTACTCTTCATCCCCAGAATTCTCTTCTCTGAACATATATAAGATTATATATGTGGAAAAGGAAGAAATAGCTTGGAGCAAATAGAGTAAACTCAGTTTTACAAAATTTCACAACCTTCAGAAAATTTAGGGAAAGGCATGTTAAGTATATACGTATATATCCTTTTCCTTGTGTGTTATAAAGATGGCAGCTTAGTTATTTATGTGTACACTTGTATTTAAGTATGGTACAACCCACATGTTGTAATTTCTGCTGTTCCTGTGATGCTGTTGGACCTAGTTCTGATTGCTTTCTTAGGTGGAGTGGGAGCCACATAAGATGGGACCAGCCATCTGACTATGCCACATCACAACTTGAAAATGCTTAAGGCTTATGGAAGACAAAGGCCTTCTACTCATGGACAAGAAAAAGCAGATGTAAAAGCAACCATTTACCTTCTGGTCTTCCAAGGTAAGAAGGAAAATAAAATTTTGGATTACCTGTAAATTCCACATTTTCTTTGATGTTAGAAATGCAAAAAGAATGAAGGCTGACAGGTTTTACATGTGTCTCTAAGTTCCCAATTGCTCTTCCATCCATTATTCTCTGTTACAGCAATTTCCTGAGCTGCTGAAAGTTACCCAGAAGTTTCTCTGGGTGTATAGTTCTTTGGTTACTTGCATACCACACACCCATCGGGCTCCTTCCTGTCTTCCCAGGCATCTGCAATGACAGTTATCACAACCCTTGTCACATTGCAAAACATGAAGATGAAGCATAGTAGAATTTTCTCTAATGTACATTATTTCTCTATGCAGGCCTTTCTTAGTGCCTTTGAATCGTTTTATGGTAATTGCGTGTTTATGTCTGCAATGAAAGTGGTGGAATTTGGCATAATGTTAGGAATGGTATTGAACTGCTGGTTAGCTTCTGTCTTGGATAAAACTTAATGCTCCTATTATAACTAAGGATTTGCCTTTGTATTTCTGAGATTAGTTTGTGCCCATCTGGGCACAGGCACCTTCAGAATGCTGTCCAGCTCCTGCACCTGCCTTTTTAACTTACTTTAGTGCACTACCAGAAAACTCAGGATTCCATCCTCCTTCCGCATGTTTTGAATTATGCCTGAATTCAAGTTGCATCTATGATAATAGATTTATAGGATGAGGAAAAGATAAAAGTCCTGTGTATGACATATTAGGTCAAGGTTTGAATAAGTAGGATTCTTTCTAGTTCCTGATGTTTGTTGTAAAATTTTGGATTAGATTTTACATTTCTACTTTCCCTCTTTGTAGAGATCTGCATTTTAGGTAATCTTTTTCTAAGTATTTTGTAAGAATAAATAAATACAAGTTTTTTCAAGTTTAATTAATTCCATTTTATTGATCTTAAAATTCTATCTTTTCATGGCATAAGTTTGATAGGAAAAGTCTAAATACTTTTTGAAGCTTGGGGCTTTTCCATGGAACTTGTGTTTGCACTTGTTTGTAGATGGCATTTACCATTTTATTTGTACATTTATCTGTGGTGCAAAGGTCTCCTATGAGTCCAGACAAGAGATAACATAAATTTTTCTGATTAGGAAAAGTTGTTTCACTAAACTTTTCATAATATATTTCATGTTAATATTAAACTTACAAGAAAATGTCATGTTAATAACTGAAACAAACAAGGATTTGGTCATTAACAATTGCTTAAATCCGACATACATATTAGTCTTTTAATACTATTTCATTTGTTCTAATTTTGAAATCAATGCAAGTTTATGTTTTTTTAATTATTATTGTATACAAATGGGATACATGTTGTTTCTCTATTTGTACATGGAGTCAAGGCATACCATTTGTGTAATCATAAGTTTACATAGGGCAATGATGTTTGATTCATTATTTTATTTCCCTTCCCCCCCACCCCTCCCACCCCTCTATACAGTCCTTCTTTCCTTCATTCTTACCATACTCCTTATCCCTAACCCTAAACCTAACCATAAACCTAATGCTAAACCCTCCCACCCCCATTATATGTCCTCCTCCGCTTATCAGCAAGATCATTCGTCCTTTAGTTTTTTGAGATTGGCTTATCTCACTTAGCATGATATTCTCCTATTTCATCCATTTGCCTGAAAATGCCATAATTTTATCATTCTTCATTGCGGAGTAATATTCCATTGTATATATATGCCACAGTTTCTTTATCCATTCATCAACTGAAGGGCATCTAGGTTGGTTCCACAATCTGGCTATGGTGAATTGAGCAGCAATGAACATTGATGTGGCTGTATCTCTGTAGTATGCTGATTTTAAGTCCTTTGGGTATAGGCCAAGGAGTGGGATAGCTGGGTCAAATGGTGTTTCCATTCCAAGATTTCTGAGGAATCTCCATACTGCTTTCCAGAGTGGCTGCACTAATTTGCAACCCCACCAGCAATGTATGAGTGTTCCTTTTTCACCACATCCTCGCCAACACCTATTGTTGCATGTGTTCTTGATAATTGCCATTCTAATTGGGGTGAGATGAAATCTTAGGATAGTTTTGATTTGCATTTCCCTTATTACTAGGGATGTTGAACATTTTTCATATATCTGTTGATTGCTTGTACATCTTCTTCTGTGAAGTGTCTGTTCATTTCCTTAGCCCATTGGTTGATTGGATTATTTGTATTCTTGGTGTAGAGTTTTTTGAGTTCTTTATAGATTCTGGAAATTAGTGCTCTATCTGAAGTATGGTTGGCAAAGATTTTCTCCCACTCTGTAGGCTCTCTCTTCACATTGCTGATAGTTTCCTTTACTGAGAGAAAGCTTTTTAGTTTGAATCTATCCCAGTTGTTGATTCTTGCTTTTATTTCTTGTGCTATGGGAGTCCTGTTAAGAAAGTCTGATCCTAAGCCAACAAGTTGAAGATTTGGACCTACTTTTTCTTCTATAATATGCAGGGTCTCTGATCTGATTCCGAGGTCCTTGATCCATTTTGAGTTGAGTTTTGTGTAGTGTGAGAGAGAGTGGTTTAATTTCATTCTGTTGCATATGGTTTTCCAGTTTTCCCAGCACCATTTGTTGAAGAGGCTATCTTTTCTCCATTGCATATTTTTGGACCCTTTGTCTAGTATGAGAAAATTGTATTTATTTGGGTTTGTGTCCATGTCCTCTATTCTGTACCATTGATCTACCTGTCTATTTTGGTACCAATACCATGCCGTTTTTGATACTATTGCTTTGTAGTAGAGTTGAAGATCTGGTATTGCAATACCCCCTGCTTCGCTCTTGCTACTGAGGATTGCTTTAGCTATTCTAGGTTTTTTATTCTTCAAGATGAATTTCATAATTGCTTGCTCTATTTCTGCAAGGTACATCATTGTGATTTTAATTGGAATTGCATTGAATCTGTATAGCACTTTTGGTAGTATGGCCATTTTGACAATATTAATTCTTCCTATCCAAGAACATGGGAGATCTTTCCATCTTCTAAGGTTTTCTTTAATTTCTTTCTTCAGTGTTCTGTAGTTCTCATTGTAGAGGTCTTTCACCTCTTTTGTGAGATTGATTCCAGAGTATTTTATTTTTTTTTTGATGCTATTGTGAATGGGGTAGTTTTCCTGATTTCTCTTTCTGAAGTTTCATCACTTATGTATAAGAATGCCTTGGATTTATGAGCATTGATCTTGCAGCCTGCTACTTTACTGAATTCACTTATGAGTTCTAAAAGTTTTCTGGTGGAATTTCCAGGTTCCTCTAAATATATAATCATGTCATCAGTGAACAGGGATAGTTTGAGTTCTTCTTTTCCAATTCGTATCCCTTTAATTTCTTTGGTTTGTCTAATTGCTCTGGCTAGAGTCTCAAGGACGATGTTGAATAGAAGTAGTGAAAGAGAGCATCCCTGCCTTGTTCCAGTTTTTAGGGGGAACGCTTTCAGTTTTTCACCATTTAGAATGATATTGGCCATAGGCTTAGTGTAGATGGCCTTTATAATGTTAAGGAATGTTCCCACTACCCTAATTCTTTCTAGTGTTTTGAGCATGAAGGGATGCTCTATTTTATTGAATGCTTTTTCTGCATCTATTGAAATAATCATGTGATTCTTAACTTTAAGTCTGTTGATATGGTGAATGACATCTTTTGATTTCTGAATGTTGAACCAACCTTGCATCCCTGGGATAAAACCCGCTTGATCGTGGTGTACTATCTTTTTAATATATTTTTGTATGCGATTTGCTAAAATTTTGTTGAGAATTTTTGCGTCGATGTTCATTAAGGATATTGGTCTGAAATTTTCTTTCCTCGATGTGTCTCTGTCTGGTTTAGGTATCAGGGTGATATTGGCTTCATAGAATGAGTTTGGGAGGGTTCCCTCCTCTTCTATTTCATGGAATACTTTGAGGAGTATTGGAATGATCTCTTCTTTAAAGGTTTTGTAGAACTTGGCTGAGAATCCACCTGGTCCCAGACTTTTCTTTTTTGGTAGGCTTTTGATGACCTCTTCTATTTCATTGCTTGAAATTCGTTTATTTAAGTTGTGTATGTCCTCCACGTTCAGTTTAGGTAGTTCATATGTCTCTAGAAATTTGTTGATGTCTTTGAGGTTTTCTGTTTTGTTGGAGTATAGATTTTCAAAATAGCTTCTAATTATGTTTTGTATTTTACTCGTGTCTGTTTTGATGTTTCCTTGTTCATTCCGAATTTTAGTAATTTGAGTTTTCTCCCTCTTTCTCTTTATTAGTGTGGCTAAGGTTTTATCAATTTTGTTTATTTTTTTCAAAGAACCAACTATTTATTTTGTTAATTTTTCCAATTGTTTCTTTTGTTTTAATTTCGTTGATTTCGGCTCTGATTTTAACTATTTTCTGTCTTCTACTACTTTTGGTATTGGTCTGCTCTTCTTTTTCTAGGGCTTTGGGCTGTAGTGTTCAGTGGTTTATTTGTTGATTTCTACTTCTTTTTTTGAATGCGCCCCATGAAATAAATCTTCCTCTAAGAACTGCTTTCATAGTGTCCAGGAGATTTTGATATGATATGTCTTTGTTCTCATTTACTTCTAAGAATTTTTTTACTTCCCTCTTGATGTCTTCTGTTATCCATTCATCATATAATAGTGTATTATTTAGTCTCCAGGTATTGGAGAAGTTTCTGTTTTTTATTCTGTCATTTATTTCTAATTTCAATCCATTATGATCTGATAGAGTACAAGGTAGTATCTCTATCTTCTTGTATTTGCTAACAGTACCTTTGTGGCATAAAATATGGTCTATTTTAGAGAAGGATCCATGTGCTGCTGAGAAGAAAGTGTATTCGTTCTTTGTTGGAAGGTATATTCTATATATGTCTGTTAAGACTAAATTGTTGATTGTGTTATTGAGATCTATGGTTTCTTTATTCAATTTTTGTTTGGACGATCTATCCAGTGGTGAGAGAGGTGTGTTAAAATCGCCTAGTATTATTGTGTTGTGGTCTATTTGATTTCTGGAATTGAGAAGGATTTGTTTGACGTACGTGGATGAGCCAATGTTCGGGGCATAGATATTTATGATTGTTATATCTTGCTGATTTATGCTTCCCTTAAGCAGCATGTAATGTCCTTCTTTATCCCTTCTGACTGGTTTTGTTTTGAGGTCCACATTATCTGAAATGAGGATGGATACTCCAGCTTTTTTGCTGTATCCGTGTGCATGGTATGTTTTTCCCCATCCTTTCACCTTTAGTCTATGGGTATCTCGTTCTATGAGATGAGTCTCTTGCAGGCAGCATATTGTTGGATTTTTCTTTTTAATCCAATCTGCCAGTCTGTGTCTTTTGATTGATGAGTTCAGGCCATTAACATTCAGGGTTATTATTGTGATATGATTTGTATTCCCAGTCATTTGACTCATATTTGTTTTTTGACATGATTTGTTTTCTCCTTTATTTGGCTATTCCTTTAGGCTAGCGTCTCCTGTTGCTGATTTGCATTGTTGTTTTTCATCTCTTCCTCATGGAATATTTTGCTGAGAATGTTCTGTAATGCTGGCTTTCTTTTCGTAAATTCCTTTAGCTTTTGTTTATCATGGAAGGATCTTAATTTCATCGTCAAATTTGAAGGTAAGTTTTGCTGGGTATAAGATTCTTGGTTGGCATCCATTTTCTTTCAGGACTTGGTAAATGTTGTTCCAGGCCCTTCTAGCTTTTAGGGTCTGGATTGAAAAACCTCCTGATATTCTTATTGGTTTCCCTCTGAATGTAATTTGATTCTTTTCTCTCACGGCCTTTAAAATTCTGTCTTTATTTTGTATGTTAGGTATTTTCATTATAATGTGCCTTGGTGTGGGTTTGTTGTAATTTTGTATATTTGGAGTTTTGTAGGCCTCTTGTACTTGGTTTTCCATTTCATTCTTCAGATTTGGGAAATTTTCTGATATTATTTCATTGAATCGATTGTTCATTTCTTTGGTTTATTTCTCTAAGCCTTCCTCAATCCCAATAATTCTAAAATTTGGCCTTTTCATGATATCCCATAATTCTTGTAGATTCTGTTCATGATTTCTTACCATCTTCTCTGTTTGGCCAACTTTGTTTTCAAGATTAAATAATTTTCTTCAATGTCTGAGGTTCTGTCTTCCAGGTGTTCTATCCTATTGGTTATGCTTTCTATGGAGTTTTTAACTTGGTTTGTTGTTTCCTTCATTTCAAGTATTTCAGTTTGTTTTTTTTTTCAGTAATTCTAACTCTTTATTGAAATGATCTCTTGCTTCCCGTATTTAGTCTTTTAACTGTTGATTGGTGCGATCATTTAATGCCTGCATTTGCTCTTTCATCTCTTCCTTCAATGCCTGCATTTGCTCTTTCATCTCCTCATTTGCTTCCCTGATTGTTTTAATTATGTCCATTCTGAACTCCCTTTCTGACATTTCTTCTGCTGTGCTGTCATTGGGTCTTATTGATGTAGTATCTAGGTTTGTTTGGGACATTTTCTTCCCTTGTTTTCTCATATTGGTCAGCTGTCAGTGGGACCCTGAGATATTGCAGATTTCCTCTATTGGCTTATAGTGTCCCTGGTAGATTTCCAGTGTATCACCTCCCAGCCTTCAATAGCCTGAAGTCTTGGAGGAACTTGATAATGCAGTGCTTCTGAAGAAAGCTGTCCCTAGCCCCCTACTGGTTCCAGGGCTTGGAGCTGGCTCTGTGCGGAAAGGCTCTCACTGGGTGCCTGCACCATGCAACTGGTCGTGTGGGAAGAAACCACCGCCGGAGTTTGGAAGGCTACCTGGGGAAGACTCTAGCTGCCCTGCCCTGCTCTGATAAGCCACCCCTATCTGTGCCTGCTGCCCAGGCCAAGTTTCACCCAGTGGGGGAGACTCACCCTGTGAATCTATTTTTGTCCAAGTCTCTCAATGCCTCCCCTTCTTGAGTCCTGGGTTCTGGAGCGACTGGAGATGCAGTCACCCTCTAGGCGGCCATCGTGGATCACCCCGTGGAAAGAGCCTGCTGCCGGAGTGGGCAGAGCTGCCTGGAGAAGTCTCTGTCTGCCCTGCCCTGATCCCAGAGGCTGCTTGCGGATTGAAGCTCTCCGTTGGCTCGGGGACTTGTGGCTGGCTCTATGTAGAAAGGCTCTCACTGGGCAGTCTGCTCCGAGAAGCTAGCCTTGAAAGGCGCCTCCCACCGCAGGGGTCCAGGCTGTTTGGGTAAGTCTCTGGCTCCCCAGTCCTGGTCCCTGAAGCCGCTTGCATGTCTGAGCACGCTGCGCTGACTCCGGGACTTGGAGCTTGTTCTGATCAGAAAGGCTCTCACTAGGGGGCCTGATCCGATAACCTGGAGATGCTGGCTGTGTGGGAGGTGCCCACCGCCGGAGTGCGCAGGGCTGCCTGTGGAAGACTCTAGCTGCCCTGCCCTGCTCCGATAAGCCACCTCTATCTGGGCCTGCCACCTGGGCCGAGCTTTATCCAGTGGGCAGACTCACCCGTGGCTCTATTTTAGTCTGAGTTTCTCAGTGTCTCCCCTTCTTAACTCCTGGGTTCTGGAGCGACTGAGGATACAGTCACCCTCTAGTCTACCATCTTGGATTGCCCCGTAGAAAGAGCCTACGTCCCGAGTGGGCAGAGCCACCTGGAGAATTCTCTGGCTGCCCTGCCCTGATCCCAGAGGCTGCTTGCGGATCGAAGCTCTTCGTTGGCTCGGGGACTTGTGGCTGGCTCTATGTAGAAAGGCTCTCACTGGGCGGTCTGCTCCGAGAAGCTAGCCTTGAAAGGTGCCTCCCACCACAGGAATCCAGGCTGCTTGGGGAGGTCTCTGACTGCCCTGTCCTGGTCCCTGAAGCCGCTTGCGGGCTGGAGCACACCGCGCTGGCTCCGGGACTTGGAGCTTGTTCTGATCAGAAAAGCCACAAGTTTATGTTTGAAAGTACAGAAAAATTCATTGTACTAAGAAATCTATAATTATGGAAATATTGGTGTTTTTCATTTTGAATTCATGCACATTTATAAAACCTATATATAGTTCTATATCCTACTTTCTTCATTTGACATTGTATAATTGGTATATTTCTGTTTCATATTTTTGATAGCCTCATACTATTTAAATGTGTAGATATGCTGTACAATTTATTATCCTTTATTGTACACATAGTTTGTTTCTATGATTCACATAGTCACTTATAGACTTATATGTGTTGTTACCTATATGTTCACTCTCATAAGTAACACTAAGAGCCCGGTAAGTTGTGGGGAGACCAGCACTAACTCCAAAAAGATGTCAGCCCACTTGCCTTTCCCTTTGGTATCTTTCTCTCCTCCTGCTCTAGAGCCCTCAGGATTCCAGAAGATGCCTTTCATTTTGAGTTCACTGGAGGTGAAAAGATGGCCCATGTAAGTCTTTATTTTCCAGGATGAAGCAGGTGGAGTTCAGTGGGTAGCTGCAGAAGGGATATGAATCTGTGTTTTCCCTGCAGGCCCATTCACTCTCCAGTGGGTGCTTCAATGGATCGGAGGTAGACAGGAGTGTGGAGCCGAGTTTCCCTTTGTCTTTGTATTAGGAAAGCACAGTTGATATTGCTAGGAAATCTGTACCCCAGGGGCCTTGTTCCTCAAACTAAGAGTGGTGGGAATTTGCTAGTTTTTTTTTCTGATAGCATCCCAGTCCAGAAAGAAAATATCTAACTCACAGAGAGTCAGTGAATACACAGTTAACTCTACCCCCATGCACCCAGCTAGGGTGGGACCAGACAATCAGTCCATAGTCCCCAACCTGGACTTCTGGACTGGCTGGTTCACTCATTCATCCAAGGATGAAAGAGCTGTCATGGGAGCCCAGAGGTGTGTCCTTGTCCTCTCAGGGTGTCAGACAACTGAAGTGCCACCCACCTTTCCATGGACTCTCAGCTGCCGCCTGAAAATACTCTCCAACTGTGGCCTCCCAGATTTCTACTTTTGCTATTAAAAGCTGAAAGCATCTTTCTTTCTTCATTTTTTTCCTAGTATAATCTGAATCCTCCCTGATGAAAATGGATACCTTTGGAAAAACAGGAGCTAGGTTCTGTGAATATAAACACAAAAACAAAAGAGAAGGGTATATTAACACACTTCAAAATATTCTTGCTTTGATAGAGTAGTCTATTTTTTTAAAAAAATGAGAAATGGGTTTTATCTTAAAGAAATAAAGTAAAACATGTAGGAAGAAATGCATGGGCAGATTAATTTTTATCATTCTTTGTCATAATCCAAAGCTAGAAAATACTCAAATGTTTAACAAAATTATGTTATAGCATTAAATGGTATTAGCTGTCATTCGTTGATATGGAAAGATATCCATGAAAATATTGTGGAATGAAATCAAGTTGTAATGCAATATATAGGTGTTTCAAATCCCAATTTAATAGAAAAGAAATCCTTCTACATGTTGGTACATTCTTATATAGCAACTGTGGAGAGATGTACCATCTTTTAACTTCAAATAGTTGAGATGGATCAAAAGAGATGATGCATAAGAATTTGTGAAGGAGATTTTTTGTTGTGGTTTAACTTCAAGAAAGTAAGCCCCTATTATTTTTCCCATTACGATGGATATGTTTCTTTTATAATACCAAAATCAATTAGAGAAACACCACCATTGCACTGATATTCTGGGGCATAAGCTTTATGCATATTTTTATTTCTTTAGGATGGATTCCTAGAAATAAAAATACTGACTGAAGAACTATGAATATTTGGTAGCTATTAATGTATTTTGCTCAAAGCAGTCATGTTTGACACATTCTTCTCTGACTCTCTTGCCTAATCTGTCAATTTTAGACAGAATTCTAATTCTGTTTACTGTCTAGTTCCCTCTGTGGTTTCCACTCAGGCACTCTGATTCTGGAAGCTGATATGGTATTATATTAGATGGCTCATGCCTAGGGCATTGATTATTAATTTGCTATGAATCCATCTTTTTCCTCTGGAATACCCAGTCATCATCTTTTTTAATTTTTTTTCCTGCTGTAGAATTGCACACAATATAACATTATTAATTTCTCATCTTTAGTTTTGCTTTCTATTTTATTTGTCTTCTCAGAGAGTCAAATTTTGTGTTTATTCTTCCTTTCTAGTGTTTTATTTCTAGATCATTAATTTCCCCTTTTATCTTCATTAATTCCAGTTTTCCTCTTATTCAGTTTTTTTTTTTATTAAAAGTTTTTAAATGAGCAATGAGTTCTATCATTTTGGTCATTCCTTCTTAATGAAGGTATGGAAGGGTATAACCTTGTCTTTGTGTGTGTGTGATGCTGGGGATCAAATCCAAAACCTGGCACATGCTAGGCACGTGCTCTAAAACAGTCCTCCATCTCTAGTTCTTTTTTCCATTTCATTTTGAGACAAGGTCTCACTAAGTTGCTGAGACTGGCCTCCAACAAGCCATTTTCCTCCTTCAACCTCCTGAGTAGCTGGGATTACAGGTGTGCACCATTGTGCCTGGCGTAATCTTGCCTTTGACTGCAAATTGTCTTCGTATCATCGAGTTTGGTTGGAAGTTCCTCTTCACTTGCTTTCTAGGTTGTATGTAATTTTAGTTGCAGTCACTAATTTCAGTTCCTGTGCTTGATAAGGTGTACTGAGCTAATTACTGGAAGTGTTCCCTGGAGGAGGGCAAACACTCAGGAGCACATGCTATGTGATTCTACTCACACACAGTGCCCAACTGAGTCATGCTGTGGAGTCACTGTGGAGCACTGTGGCGAGTGCTGTGGTGATAGAGCAGGAGAGAGCTCAGGGTATGGGGTTGGTCTTTTAATTGTCTGGATGTTTTTCTTCCTGCTTGGATGTTGATTACATGTTTAATTCTGTAAAATTTATTGAGCTGTTCACTTAAGATTTATGCACTTACCTTTCCTAATGTTATCTTTTCAGAGAAAGTTCAAAACCTAGAGCCTAACAGAACAGTTAATAAAAATATTTGATTTTGAGCTTTGAGGCTTTGGACACATTGCCCAGTGCTTGGTGATTGGTCAGCCTCTTGGGAACTGCTGGGTAGCCTGCGACGCTGCAGGAATGGGATGCAATGTGTAATCTCCCCTTTGTAGCTTGTTCATAGTTTGCTGAGGCCAGAGATCATTCATTGCATATAGATATGTGGAAATTCCCAGCTGTTTATTTTATTCAACTCAATATTTATTGAATCATTCTCTAAAACAACAACTAAATGAATATATTTCAGGCTAGTTTGTACAGGGACCTGTGTATGTTACTCAATCTGAACATGACTGCATTGGGATGCCTCCACCTGCCTTTTGATTGTTTGCTGTTACTACTTAGTGATTTCAGAGTCACATCATCTTCATGCTGGCTTGGGAAGGGAACTTTGGGAATGATGGCATCACTTCTGTTTTCTTACAGGCTGTTATGCACCATGAAGGCCACATGGATGATGTCTTAAACTTGTCTAGATCTCAGCATGAAGAACCACCCACAGTTTGAGTCATCTGGAGCACTGTCTTCCTTTTCAGTAAATTTATAAGGTACATTTATTTTTGTTGTCTTGCTGGTTTGATACTTGATTTTCATTTTCTTTCTTGGTTTACAAGTACACAATTTCAAAATGCAAATATACAGTGAAGGAGGTTTGCAGAACATAATACAAAATACTGCTTAGACAATTGTTTGTCTAAGCAACATTTGGAAGGTAGAGGAATATGCTTTCAGAAGTTGTGCATGCAATTTGTAATTGAGAGCTACAGGTCGGGATTACTCTGCAACTTGTTTTAGTACTAGATTCACTTAATTCCCTTGTATAGAGAAAATAATGAAGCCTAGATACTTGATGAGTTTTGAACCACATTTAAAAATAGTGGTCCTTGTAATAACTGATTTTTTTCACCTAATGATTGAAACAGTTGCAGGTCCACACACTAAGTCCAATATGTGCCAAAGTGTTTTCTGATAATATTATGTCAGTACATCATGTGATCTGTACAAGATGGATATCATCTGTCTCTTGAAATTTGCAAATTTGATGAGAGAAAAATTTTCTTAAAATATACAGATATTATATATATATATATAAATCAATATAATGATGCTAAAAGCAAGGTATGCATTTTTACAAATTTGCACACAAATCTTGTTTTTTAAATTTGCCTTTGTAAATTTTGGGAAGGGATATATTTTATGTTGCTTGATTATATTTCTCAATTTTTGTTGATTCTATTAATGTTTCTGAAAGGCTATTAATGATCTTTTGTGTTAATTTATTATCATCTATAAATTGCAAATACTTCCTACAATGTATTAGTTTGGAAAGAATTATAAAGTATTTTCTCAGAATAGTAGCTAAATTAATAAACCATTTTGGCTTTACAATGTAAGAAAGATCTTCCCTACCCAATATTATATTATTATCCACTTAATCATTATCTGTTTCTTTTATAAACCCATCTCACTTGCCATGTGGTTTGTGTGTGTGTAGGATGTTTATATGATTTGAAGAATGTGCATGCAGTCTCACAGTATCCCTAGTATTTTTTTTTCATTTCTCTGCCTCATTTAAACCTTAAACTTCATCATATGCAGTAAGACTTAGAGTCTTAGAGATCAGTAGGTATCATTTTATAATGAATGTATCATTTGTATTACTTATATTAATTGTATTATTCTATAGGGTACTTCTTGTAATAAATAGAGAAATCTGTAGAAATGATGAAACTGGGGCATAGATGAATTCTGTTGGCAAAATTAAGATTTAACTCAAAAACTTTAGAATAGTTAACAGTTTTATTATTTTTACAGACTGATAAGGGGGAAGTTCAATATTCTGAAATATGTTATCTTCATGTAAATCATGATACATTTTAAATGTTTTGAGCATTATAAAGTTCAGAGATAATTCTTATTTTTTTAATTTTAATTTTTTTATTTTTTTAAAGATTTTTTCATACATGTGGAGGGTAATAATGTCTGTCTCAATCTACCATCCTTTGCACCCCATCTGCCCCACTCCTCTTCTCCCTCCCCTCTGTAAAATCCAAAGTTCCTTCATTCTTTCCTAAATACTATGTATCAGCATTTGCGTTAAAAAAAAAATTGACTTTTGGTTATTTGGGATTGGCTTATTTCACTAGCATGATCTTCTCCAGTCAGTTCCATTCATTTACCTGCAAATGCCATAATTTCATTTTTCTTTAAAGCTGACTTATATTCCATTGTGTATATATACCACATTTACTTTATTTATTCATCTGTTGAAAGGCATCTAGGTTGGTTCCATAGTTTTGCTATCATGAATTGAGCTGCTATAAACATTGATGTGGCTGCATCACTGTAGTATCCCAATTTTAAGTCCTCTGGGTATAGGCCAAGGAATGGGATAGCTGGGTCAGATGATGGTTCCATTCCAAGTTTTCTGAGGAATCTCCATACTGCTTTCCAAAGTGATTGCACCAATTTACAGTCCCACCAGCAATGTATCAGTGTACCTTTTTCCATATATCCTTGCCAACACTTACTAAAAAGCTAATTCTTTTTGTGGGTGTGTGTGCTGCTGCGGATTGAACCCATGGCCTTGTGCATGTGAGGCAGGCACTCTACCTACTGAGCTATATCCCCAGACCTGAAAAGCTAATTCTTATTATTAAGCCTTTTATTGCTCCCAAAATGTAAGTTTGGATTTAGTCAGAAAAATTTAATCAAAAACTTTTCTTTGCACTAAAATATTGCCATACAATTTTGTTGATGCAGAGAGCAAGAATTTGAATATTTCTGCACATTGCATTTTCTCATGACTAGTGGGTACTACTGTATCAACTAGAGCCATGCTATTCTCCTATTTTTTTATGGTATCTGTTTTGTGTTTTTTTCTTAACAAATTTTTAGCCTTGGAATAATTTTGACTTAAAAGCATCATGTTTTAATGTACTTTCCAGACACATTCAGAACTGTGAGATTTAAAACTAAGAATCTCAGTAAACTCAACAAATTATCCCATTTCTATCCATTATTGTTTTGCTTCAAAGGTGAGAAAGTACATCTTAGTCATCTTTCTTAATCTATTTTTAGATTGGAAAGCATTTAAAAGCATTTTTTGAATAATATAAAAGTACCCTAATATGTTATTTACCAATAAATATGCAAATTTTTAAAATTAATATCAATAGAACATATGTTTTAACTGCTAGGAATTAAATAGTGTAGTAGCTGGTGCCCATGATTATAGTACTTCAAAGAATTCCTCTTCCAAAATAAAAACAACAACAAGCAAGTGTCAGATTTATGAATCTGGGAAGATGTGGCTTCAATCCTTTAAAGTAAGGTGATATTTAAAATGAATTCTGTTGGTTTGTAAATATTTAGATGACTAGTTTTGTCAACATTGGCCCTGTGCCTCTAAGTGAGAGGCTCCTGACAGGGGTTTTCATGACATAATGTGGTACCTGTGTGTGTGATGCAGTTGCTAATGGATGTGTTCCTCATCATGATTGCTGGAGGACAGGAGGCCCTTTTTGCCATATACTTTTCACAGTGTTAGAGGGAGTGAATAACTCTGGGAAGTTATCTGTAAATCAAAAGCAGTAACATGAAATTGTGGGTCAGTGACAGAAAGATGTTTGCTGTGATTTCAGGGACCTAGATTCTCTTAGCAAAAAGCTAAGGCCCCCTTGGCTGACCTGCCCATTGAGTCAGTGAGCCTGAGTCTGCAAGACCTCATTGGCTACTTCACCTGCCCAATAAGCACTTGGAGCATGAGGAGGAGGAGAACAGTTTCTATGCCCTGAAGAATCAGCAGAACCTCTTCCAGGAAGACATGAGTCTGCCCATTTCTTCTTTGTTTTCTTAATGGTAGGATTTGTTTTTACATATTCACATATGCACAAGAACTTCACAGTGGGGAAAATTCTTTAGTTCTCCATCTTTACACTTTGAGGTAGAGGGTAACAAGTATGCTACTGCACTGGGAAACAAGCCTGGGAGATACATGGTCATTACTTTTATTTCTCTGTCAACAAGTGTTAATTTTAGACGATGAAACTTGTCACTCCTCTGGGGAAGGGACATGTACCGTCATCTCAGTCTTCACCTGACCATTGTGAGCACTGTGATTTGCTTCATGTTGATAACATATAACAGAATCTTAAATAAAATAGAGACATTGGAAAGCATTAGAACTTTCTCACACCTTGCAAGTGATAGTTCAGGACAACAGGAACTATGTGTGCAAAAGTGACCTGCAATGGAGATGGTCCACACCCCCAGGAAGAGGCTGAGTTCTGTGTTCCCTGTAGGAACAGGACACCCCCAACCATTATTTTTACTGGCATAAATTGACTGTGGATGATTTTTTTCACCAAATTTCCACTGTTAAAGACTTTGTGAGCCATACTTTATAAACAGAATAAAAGAAGGACCAAGTGATAGGGCAAATGTTGATGCTGTGGCACCCTGGGACCACATATTCCAGAGCTTCAGGGGAGGCTATCAGGGTTGGCAGGAAGATCTGGGGGTCAGCAAGACTGGAAGTTCTCCGTGATCCCTGGATGGGGTACAGTGCATTTTTTATGACTAAAAATATGTTTGCAAAAGTATCTAAGGAAAAAAAATTTGAAGATATTGTTGAGAACCCATAATCCCTAAAGCTGTTGTTGAGTTTTAAATCTGCTTTCTGATACCTTTGAAATTGACATGAATTTTTGAGATTTTTTTTTACTACATGTGAGAAAGACATAATATAATGAAGACCACAAAGACATGAAAGCAAAGAAAATGTCAACATAAACTAGTAACACTGTGGAGTCATGTATTGGGAGCTTTTAACACTACATATGCCAAATCATTGAAATATATGTCTACTTTCCAGAAGAATTAAACCTAGATTTTAAATGTTGATTTAAATATTATTGACCTCATATTGGATTAGGTTATTTTTGCTTTCCTTCTTCAGTAGTATGGATAGAACCTAGAAATGTTTTTAGGTCCATGGCACTTCTTGAATTCTGCGTGAAATAAATCTAATTTGATTAGTCATTTCTTTATTACTATCCTTCCATGTGATTCACCTCATTTTGAAAACCTTGATCTAAGAATAATAATAAAAACATATTTTCAAATTTAGGTTGCTTCTTATGGAATTGTATAATGAAATTTTTATGGTATTTTTTTTCTTTTTTATTGGTGCATTTTAGTTTTACTGAATGGTGGGATTCGATTTTACATATTCATATATGCACAGAATTAAATAATATAATTTGGCCAGTATCATTCCCCAGTATTTCCCCCTTCCCTCTCCTCTTCCCTGCCCCTGGTTCCTTTCTTCTTCTCTACTGATGTCACTTTGATTTTAATGAGTCCCCTTCATATTTCCTTTTCCTCTTTAGCTCCCACATATGAGAGAAAGCATACTACCCTTGTCTTTCTGAATTGACTTATTTCACTTAGCATAATTTTCTCAAGTTCCATCCATTTTCCTGCAAATCACATACTCTCATTTTTCTGTATGGATAAATAAAACTCCATTGTGTGTATGTGTGTGTGTGTGTGTGTGTGTGTGTGTGTGTGTGACAGAGAGAGAGAGAGAGAGAGAATATGTGTGTGTGTGTGTGTGTGTGTGTGTGTGTATAACATTTTCTTTATCCATTAATCCATTGATGAACATCTCGGCTGGTTCCCTGGTTTGGCTATTATGAATTGTGCTGGGTTTGTTATAGTGTGCTGACTCTGAATTTTTAGGGTAAATACTAAGTAGTGATTTAACTGGGTCATAAATTGATTCTGTTCCTAGATTTTGACAAACCTCTATGGTGACTTCCATGGGTATACTAATATCTCATCCCACCAACAGTGTAAAAGTGTTCATTTTTCTCTGAATCCTCTCCAGCATTTATTATTCATTGTATTTTTGATGGCTGCTTTTCTACCTGGAGTGAGATGAAATCTCAGTGTAGTTTTGATTTGCATTTCCCTAATTGCTAATGATATTGAATTTTTAAAATATTTTTTGATCTGTTTTGTTTCTTTCTTTGAAAAAAGTCTTTTGAGTTCATTTGCATGTTTATTAATTGGGTTATTTGTTTTTTGGTGTTCTAAGTTTTTTAGTTAACATATTATGAATATTAATCCCTTAAGGACCAGGTGGCAAAGATCTTCTATTCAGTAAGCTTTCTTTTCACATTCTTAATTGTTTGCTTTTTAAAGTCTTTTTAATATGATGCCAAGTTAATCTTTAAACTCATTTCATGAGCTTTGAGGTACTGTTGAGAAAATTATTGCCTGTGCCTATATTCGTTGGAGTGTTCAGCCCACATTTTCTTTTAGAATCTGTTGTATAATTTGTGGTTCAATTCTTATGTCTTTGATCCATTTTGAGTTGACTTTTATGCAGGGTGAGAGATACGGGCCTAGTCTTAATTCTTCTACATGTGAATAACCAGTTTTCTGAGAAATCTTTTTTAAAAAGACTCTCTGTTCTACAATGTATGTTTTTGGCACATTTGCCAAAGATGTGTGGGTCTGTCTCTTGTCTTCTATTCTGTTCCTTTGGTCTATGCCTCTGTTTTTATGCTAGTACCATGCTGTTTTTGATACTTTGTCTCTATAGAATAATTTAAATTTAGATATTGTGATGCCTCAAGCATTGCTTTTTTGTCTTAGAATTGCTCTGGCTATTGGTTCTTCTGGGCCTTTTAATTCTTCCATATGGATTTTAGGATTTTGTCTCAAATTCTATGAAGAATATTCATGGTATTTTGATGGGGATTGCATTGAATCTGTCTATTGCTTTTGGTAATATGGTCATTTTAACAATACCAGTTCTGCCAATTCATGAACATGGGAGTACTTTCTATCTTCTAAAGTCTTATTCAGTTTCTTTCTTCTATGTTCTAAGTTTTCATTGTAAAAGTTTTTTACCTCTTCATATTTATTCCTAGATATTTAAAATTTTTGAGGTTACTTTGAATGGGATTGTTTTGTTGATTCATTTCTGATGTATAGGAAAGTATGGATTTTGTGTTGATTTTGTAACTTGCAAATTTACTGAGTTTGTTAATTAACTCTATCAATCTTCTGGTGTAACTTTTTGGATCCTTCTAAGTATAGATGATATTTACAAACAGGGATAATTTTAACTTTTTTGTCTTATTTTTATCTCTCCTATTTCCTTCTATTTCTAATTGCTCTGGCTAAAATTTCCAATACTGTATTGAATAGGAGTGGTGAGAGTGGACAATCTTGTCTTGTTCTGAATTTTAAATGAAACACTTTTCAATTTTCCTCCATTCATTTTGATGTTAGTTTTGGTTTTGTCACA
The DNA here is from genome assembly GCF_902686445.1 of Sciurus carolinensis. Taxonomy (NCBI): domain Eukaryota; kingdom Metazoa; phylum Chordata; class Mammalia; order Rodentia; family Sciuridae; genus Sciurus; species Sciurus carolinensis. The sequence goes on from NC_062224.1 coordinate 37,476,148, forward strand.
TATAGCCATTATGATATTGTAGTAGGTTCTTTCTGTCTTTAGTTTCTTCTTTTTACCATGAATGGGTGCTGAATTTTGTTGAAGGTCTTCTCTGAATCTATTGATATGACTGTGATTTTTTCTCCTTAATTCTGTTGATGTGGTGAATTACATTTGTTGATTTGCATATGTTAAACCATCCTTCCACCCTGGGATAAAACCAGCTTGTTCATGATGTACAATCTTCTTAACATGCTGTTAAATACAATTTGCTAATATTTTATAAAGAATTTTTGCATGTAAATTCATGAGGGATGTTGGTTGGTAAGTTTTTTTTTTTTTTTCTCTTCGTGTCTTTATCTGGTTTTGATAGGAGTGAGATACTGATATTTTTTAGAATGAATTTAAAGTGTTTAATCCCTTTCAGTATCATGGAGTAATTTGAGAAGCATTGAAATTAGTGCTTGAAAGATCTGGTAGAATAAGGTGAGAATCTCTGTGGTCCTGGTCTTTTCTTCATTGGAAGACTTTTTATTAGTGCTTCTGTTTCATTTCTAGTTATTGGTCTGCTGAAGTTTTCTTTGTCCTCCTTATTAAATTTTGGCATGTTTTATGTGTTTAGAAACATTTCCTTGTCCTCTATGTTTTCCATTTTATTGATGTATGTTTCCAAAATAGTTCCTAATTATCCTCTGGATTTCTGTGAATTTTGTGGTGATTTTTCCTTCTCCAATTTTATTCTTTTGAATCTTCTTTTTCTTTTGGTTACTTTGGCTTAGGGCTTATCAATCTTGGTTGTCTTTTTGAAAAACCAACTCTTCATTTCATTGATTCTTTGTATTTTATTCTCAAATACATCAATTTTAAATCTAATCTTAATCATTTCCTTTTATTGTTGTTGGAATTTTTTGTTGCTGTTGTTTTGTTTTTCAAGAACTTTGAGATGCATCATTAGTTTGTGGTTTTACTTTTTATTTTTGGGGGCCTTTCTGATTTTCTTTTGTGTGTGCTCACAGCTATAAATTTTCTTTTAGAGCTGACTTTATGGTGTCCCAGAGCTTCTTGTATGTTGTATCATTATTCTCTTTTGATTCCAGGAACTTTTTATTTCTCTCCTGAATTCTTCTATTACTCATTCATTACTCAGAAGTATATAGTTCAATGATTATGTTTATGTAGTTCTATAGGTTTTTTGGTGTGATTTTTAATTTTATTCCATTATAATCAGATTTTTTAATCCATTATATTTTTATATTTGTGTGTGTGTGTGTGTGTGTGTGTGTGTGTGTGTGTGTTTGTATGTGTCTGTGTGTGTGGTAAATGATGCTTTGTGACCTAAAATCAGGTCTTCTTTGGAGATGGTTTCATGAGCAGGTGAGAAGAAAGCGTATTTGACTATTGTTGGGGGAAATATTCTATAGATGTCTGTTAAGTTCTTTTTTATAATTTTTTTTAGATTTGAAGAGTTTTTTTCTGAGTTTGTCTGGATGACTATCAGGTAGAGCGATGTGTTGTAATCACCTTATATTATGCTAGGATCTATCTGAGACTTTAAATGGAGTAGTGTTTGTTTTATGTAATTAGGTTGACCAATGTTTGGGGAATAAATTTTTATTACTGTTATATCATCTTGCAGAATTGTTCCCTTTACCAGTATGAAGTGACCTTTCTGATTTCTTCTGGTTAATTTTGACTTGTATTCTCCTTTATTGAATATGAAAATGGCTAGTTCTGCTGGTTTTCAGACTCTCTTCACACAGTATATCAATTTCCATCCTTTCACTTTCAGCCTGTGACTCTCTTTGTCTATAAGGTATGTCTCTTGCAAAGAGCACATAGTTAGTACTTGTTTTTTACTTCATTCTACCAGCCTACACCATTTTAATTAGAGAATTGAGACCATTTATATTCAATGTTATTACAGAGATGTTTATTAATTCTTGCCATTTTTATTTCTTATGATTAATTTGGTCCTATTTCTCATTTGCTTAACTACTCTTCAAATGAGATTTGTTCATTTATGAGCTCTAGAGTTTTTATTTCTGTTGTGTGGAATATTTTTGTAAGCATTTTCTGTAATGATGGCTTAATAGTCATGAATTCTTTTAGTTTCTGCTTATCTTAGAAAGTTTTAATTTATTTTTTTCTGATACTGAGGGATAACTTTGCTGGTATAGCAATCTTGTTTGGTAGTTATTTTCTTTCATGGCTTGGGACACATCATTCTTAGCATTCCTGGATTTTAGAGTTTATGCTGAGAAATGAGAAATAATTCTATTTGTTTACCTCTTAATGTGTACTGACATTTTCCTCTTGAGGTTTTTAAGATTCTATTCTTTCACTTTAGAAAGATGCATCATGAAGAAGCTCCTTTTTGATCTTGACTATTTGGATGTTCATCTCATTGTCAATGTTTGGAAATTTTTCTGTTATTATTTCCCTGAAGAGGTTATCCATGCCATTAGCTGTATCTCATAACCCACTTTAATTCCAATGATTCTTGAATTTGGTCTCCTACTGTTGTCTCAGAGTTCTTGTTATCCCTATCATGGTTACTCATTTTCTTTCCTTTAATAGTGGCTGAATGTTCAAGGCTGGCCCTTTGTCTTCCAGATCTGAGATTCTGTCTTCAGCATGGTCTACTCTAACAGAAAGGCTTTCAAATGGATATTCAATTTGATTTATTGTGTCTTTCATTTCCAAGATTTATGTTTGATTCTTTTTCAGTATGTGTAATTCCTTATTGAATTTCTCACCCATATCCTTTATTAACTTCCTAATTTATTCAGGTGTTATTAGTGTTCTCTTGGAATTCATTGATCATTTTCATAACCATTCTTTTGAATTCTTTATGATATCTCATCAATTTAAATATCTTTGGTGTGACTTGGCAAATTATGAACTTGAGAAGGCATGTGTTACCTTGTTTATTCATATTTCATGTATTCTATGTATTTTATGTATCTTTTGGGATTGATTTCTCTTCCAGTATTACATGTGGGTCTTTTTAGGGCATAGCCTTCTCTTGCCAAAGTGACTTCTGTTTTTTTTTTTTTTTTTTTTTAAGATGTGAATGTGCATGAGTGGAAACTGAGGGTTCTTTCATTTGTTCCTATTATGACTTTGATAATTTGTTCTAGGGGTTTGACTTTTCTGTGATTCATAATACAGTGTTGCTGAAGTTTGAGTATATAGTTTGCTTCAGTTGTTGCTTTGTAATTTTTTTCCTGCATTTTCTGGGAAGTGCTAGGAATCTGCAGGGAAATTACATGTTCACAGGAATAGACTGTGCTACAAAACAACCCAGTCAAGAGAGAGCTCATCTTGATCTACACCCAAAATAACCATACTCAAACTTCAGCAAGTGAAAGTTATCAAGAGGGAGGAGAAAAAAATAGCAAAAACAAAAGTGGAAGAAAGAGAGAATAAGTAAATTCAGCTTTTAGTGGGAGAAGGAAGGAGAGAGAAATGAGAAATAAGCAAACAAGTATAAAACAAAACAAAAATGCCATAACCTGCAACCAAGGCAAGGAAAAATAACTGCACTAAAAATGCTAAGGATGAGAAACAAGAAATATGTATATGTATATATATTATGAACCAATCAGCAAAGCAGGAACAAGGAATAAAGGAGAAGAAGAGATTCATAATAAAAAATGAAAGAATTGTCTCACTAAGGTAGTTAAAACTGTCCAGGAATGATGGTTACTTAACAATAGACTGCCATTTAGTCTAGCATTTAACTGTATAAATGCAATTGTGCAGTGAGTATTTTTATGTTATTCTTCTCTTACTGTTTGAAAATGGCCCTTGGAATTTAAAATCACTTGAATTGTATGAAGAACATTTCATTTCCTGTGCAAATGTGTTTCTGCCTGTCTTTTAAAGAAGCTATCTCAATTTTCTTTTTGATTAACAGACACACTATGAGCCAGACTTCTTTCTTAAGTCAGGTTAGCATTTTCTGTCAGCAAATGGTTTCTGATGGGGATTCTTTATCCTCTAGGGAATGATAACCCTGTGCTGGAGTGCATTGACTGCACCTCACGTCTGCAGCAGTGCCACACACTTTGCCAATTACACTGGATGAGAAGCTGAGGAGTCCTGGGATTCCATCCTGAATTCTCTGTATGAGTTGCTGGGTAAGGACCTTGGAGTTCTCCAGGCAACTGAGTTGGTCTTTTTAACAAGGTCACATCATAGTTATAGCAGCTTTATAACATGTTCATGATCAAGATTAAATATTTACTAATTTACTAGCTAATGATATTAACTATCTAAATCTGTCTGAGTGCGGAAACTAGCTGAAGCATAACAGATGGGCTTGGGCAGAAGGTGGAGGCTGTCCCTGCTGTGGTTTGTGAGGTGAGAGGTCTCCTTGTGGACATGGATTAAATATTTCCATTTTTTTCCAGAGTTAGTGTCATGGGCTTCCGTCTTCTCACAGCCCCATCATGGCCGGGATCTGCTCTAATCTCCTTCCCTGGTCTTGATGGGATCTGCTTTTCTCAGCTTCTAAATGCACTCAACCTAAGTTAAGTGATGCTTGGGGTAGTTTCTGCCATGTTCCTGTTTGACTGTTACAAACACTGACCTTTGTTATTATGGACCTGAAGTACTGCAGAACTGTTTGTAAGTGAGCAAGTGACTGCCTTGGTAGGGGGCATCCATCTGTACTGTACTGTAACACTTACCACATTTCTTACTTATCATTATGTTCCAGGTTTTGAAGGCAAGAACAACTCCATTCTAGCTTTTGCAGCTCTAACTTAGAATCTGGCATAAAGTATATATTCCAGAAACTTGCAATGATTAAATGACTGGATTCCAATGGAATAGAAAGGTGTTCCAGAGCATAGAAAAGAAATAAGACATTTGTAGTATGAAGAATGTGGAGCACTCAAAATATTTGAAAAAACTTCGTAATGTAATTGACCTTCAAAAACTTTATAGAGTCACAATGCAATTTAGCAAATAAAGCCCTGTGACTATTAGACGTAGAAGGTAACATGTGACTACATTTCCTGTGAGCAAAATCAAGGACACTGAAGTTTCATAGGAGTCTGGATTCATTATTTTACCCACACCATCATCAGGATAAATAGTTTGTGGTGCCAAAATACTTAATAGTATGTTTTCTCTAAGTGCAGAAATTATAGCACTGAATTTCTGAATGAGGGACAGACTAGAGTGGGTTTCTTTTTTAAAACAGCACAGTGTAACTTGACCTGGTGTGACACAGATGAATTTCTCAAAGGAGGTGGTTTGTGCAGAGGCATGCCATTTTTATCCCTAAGGATAGAGTGGGTCATGTGCAGAGAGAAGGTCACTGTGGGTATACTGAAGTAATATGCATTTTACCTTTTACTTTCTGCTAGTTCTACAGTCTCTGTTGGTCCCGTAAGCAGGTCTTATGTTCCTGTGTCTATGAGCAGTGAACTTGAGCAGAAGGAATTATGATGATTTTCCTGTGGTCATAGAAAAGTCCTTTCCAGCAAAGTCCACACTTCAACCTTATCCTTCTGAACTACTGTGCTTCAGTCTATGCTCCCCAAAACTTCACAGTTACTTGGGATTAAGTGTGATCATTTTAGAGCCTACAGAAATAGTGTTAATGTACTCAACCAAGTGCTGGGGCTAGCGTGTGAGCCCAGCTGTGAATAGTATTTTAGTTTGCTTTTATGGGAACATGGCTAGAGATATGATTTTAAAGTGGCTTAGTCAAATAGAAAGAGAAGGAGCAGTTGTAGCTGGAGTGGTGTGTCTTTGGAGATGGGCTATATTCCATCTGGAATAACTGAGTACACTAACCCTAACTGCTTTAAGTTACAGAGGTGGCTTATGGGCTCATATACCTAGCACTCTGCCAGTGAGTTTAACTGGTGCCTCCACCATGTCTCCACTCTGCCTTCTGTGGTGGTCGGCCTGCTGCAGTGCTGGCTCCCTTTCATGGCCTCTGATGGCTGCTCTCAGTTACTCATTCTGTATGCTTCCCCTGACATAAGAGGGATAAGTGGAAGATGGCTGCTCCTAGTAGCTTTCTTTTGAGAAAGAGCATGCCAGTTCCCAAACCACCTGATAAACCACAGTTAACATTTCATTAGCCACACAGTGCCTGGCCTCAAAACCAGTCATTCTGGCAGGGGAGGGAATTTTCCTAGTACTGGATTTGACTGGACAGGGACCCATCCCTGAAACTGCACTCAAGTCCCTAGCTGCCCAGCTACACCACTGATGTGACCTTTGGTCATGGTAACAGATTTGTGTCCTATTTCCTGATCTGAAAAGTGGAGGGAGTAAAAGTATCTATTATTTTAGGGTTGTTGTGCTGATTACTTGATTTAGTGTAAGGCACTTAGAAATGTGCTAGGCAGGTAACGAGTGACACCTGTATTTATAATAAATACTATAAAGTGGCCATAGTGATTCCTCTTGTCATCAGGTAGCTTAAATTTGTTAAAGTTATCAAATCCTTCTCATATCACATTACTTTGCTCTTCTAACCATTATGTCCATTTCTTTGGATACTTATGTCCTTATCCTTTCCCTGTTGACATAGTAATATTTTCTTTTCCAAATTCTGTTTTCATTTTTCTCATCATTGCATTTCAAATAGTTTTTAAAAAGAAATCTGTACTTAGAACTAGTGGATACAACAAGGAAAGTTCTGGATTAGATTGTAGACATAGGATAATGATTTTGGTTGGTCTATGAGAGGAAGTGTAACTTTTTGTATAATTGTCTCCAGCATGAAACTATGACACTCTGTGATCCTACCTGTTCCCTGAAAACACTGTCTCCATCTCATATGTGTGTATCTGGCAGTCTCTAAATACATCAGCTCACCACAGTCATGGGATCAGCCTGTGTGTATTTAACTAGACATGGACTGAAACTATAAAAACTTAGCATCTGTAGCAAACCCTAAATGATACAGCAGAACAACTATCTATGAGGTATTCTCACTATATTGGGCATTATAAGTAATCTGGCCAAGATTTAAAGTCTGAGGGGAGACATTTGTAGATAATATGCAAAAATGATGCTATTTTACACAGTGGGGGCTTCAGCCTCTGAGGGATTTTGTTCTTGTGGTTTTGTTTCCACTGGATATGGATGGAGGGGGCTATATTTGAGACCTGAGTAATGTTTATATCCCATAAGATTCCTGGATGCTCTCTGTGTCCTCCCCTTCTTTTCTTCAATCTTAGTTTCCAGCTGCAGGGAGCCTTATGATCTTCCTCCTTAAAGTCCATGGCCTCTGATGCCTGTCTGTTTACCTCAGAGTCTGGCATCTAGAGCACCCGAGCCCCACCCCTGGTCTTTCCCTGCTTTTCCTCCCTTACTTACTATTGGGCTATTGTACCTTGTGTCCTCCCAGTCCTTTCTCCAATCCAGAATTGCACTTCCACTCTGTATCAAAGAAACTTGAACATTTATTAAAAATATGTTTATTCCCATAGCTATTTACATCTCATTTGATTAAGAAAGGATTTGAAGGTGCTATTATTTAACCTTGACAGAGATAGAATTCCCTGAAACTTTTCTCAAAAGAATATAATAGTATGATAACTATGAATGTCACTAGGAACAAGTGTTTTCAGGCACATTAATATTTTTGACTTTTAAACTAATTTTTTTAAATGGAACAAGAACAAGAGATAAATTTTACTTCCCCCAAAATAAATACATTTTGCCTTTACATTGCATATTGCTACTCACAGTAGTTTCTGTTAATTGCCCATCCCACCCCTGTTTCCTCCAAGTAATTCTGAGTGTTTATGTACTTAAATACCTCACCTCAGGAAATCTTCCTTTTGTTTCCTGTCCAAATTCTTTTTTTTTTTTTTTTTTTTTTGGTACTGGGTATTAAACTCAGGAGCACTGGACCGCTGAGCCACATCTCCAGCCCTTTTTTTATTTTGAGACAGGGTCTCGTTGAACTACATAGCATCTTGATTTTCCTGACACTGGCTTTGAACTCTTCAGCCTCCTGAGCCACTGGAATTACAGGTGTGTGCTACCATGCCTGGCTCTGTCCACATGCTTAAGCATCATAATTCCTTGTGTGGTTTCTGGTTGGGATATCTTTATATAAAAAGAGGCTGTCATGCTGGGGGCACATGGACTTGGGATCTGATGAATCTTGGTGTTGATAGAAGCTCTTGTTCTATTTGGGTTTTTATAGCAAAAGGTCATTAAAAAGATGTCTTAAAATAAAAAAAAAAATGTTTGATTCTCCTTATCCTGGAACCTAGGAAGTCCAAGTTCAAGGATCCAGCAGATTCCAGCAGATTCTGTGTGGTTAGGTGGTTCTCTTTTTTTTTTATTTTTTGTAGTTGTAGATGGACAGCATGCCTTTATTTTATTTGTTTATTTTTATGTGATGTTGAGGATCAAACCCAGTGCCTCTCATATGCTAGACAAGTGCTCTGCACTGAGCTATAGCCCCAGCTACAGGTGGTACCTTTTCACTCTGTTCTCATGTGGTAAAAAGAGAGAGGGTGTCTCCAGGGTCTCTGTCACAAGGGCCTAAGTTGCATTTTTGAAGTCTCTGCTCTTGAGACCTAATCCCCTCTCAAAGCTACCACCTCCTAAGGCCACCACCTGGGGGTAGGATTTCAGCATTTGAGTCTTGGTGTGGGGGACCTAGACTTTCAGACTGTAGTAGAATCTTTATTCATTCATTAAAGATGAATTGAATGCCTGCCACAGGAGAGGCCCTGATCCAGGTGTTGAGGGACAGTGGTGGATAGGGTAGGGTGCTTGTTCTCCTGGAGCTCATGGTGGCATGACAGGGACTGGAAGGTAGCAAAGGTAACACACACATGCTGTGTGTGGTTTTGTTGCAGTGCCTGTCATGGAGCTGAGGTAGCCCCATGGTCCTTTCTCACTGATTGTTGACATCACACCAGAAGGACTTCAGACATGTCACTCAGAGTAGAGGGATGAGTTTGTCAGAAGGCATGGAAAAGAGCACTCTCTCCAGGAGAGAGCAGGTCTTAGAAGGAAGCTGCGCCCCTCCTGCCCTCCAGTTTTCTTGAATATTCCAGGGAAGTTTCCAGAGTTCCTCCCAGGTTCACCTCTAGAATTTTTACTGACAGCAGGATGGCATCAGACTTCCAAGTCCCCACTGCACATGGCAGGGGTTCAGGACAAGTCTAGGTCATTTTGGCCCTTGCTCACTGGTTCTAACTAGAAGCATAAAATCTGTAAAATATTCTTACAGATTTTTATGCTAAAGTGAAATTCTTCTAATCCTTCGAGTTCTAGGAACTGGTCTGTGTAAGCATCACAATCCCACCCCCCACCATAACCTGCATTCTTTCTGTAGGCTTTTTGGGCTTGTATTTCTCCTGCAGATAACAGGTTTCTTCCTGAAGAATGTAACATATCCTGTTGACTTAAGCCAGGTAGGGCTGCATGTAAATTTCTTGGTAAAAGAAAGCATGTGGGGGTCAGTACAGTAGGCCTTAATCTCATGGCCCCACTTCTCACATCTGTCTGTAGCCTCTAAGTTACTGACTGGACTGCCTTGTCCATCTGAATAACTGTGTTTCTAAGTAAGTAATCAAAGACTGATAAAATTGAGTATATGGCATCTACAGCTTTTCATATAATATCATTTTAGAATCAAATACAGATGGGAATTTGCAAAAATAAGCAACATATACAAAAGTCAAGGCCCAGTTTTTAAAATACAATGAGTTTTTATAAATCTGTAAGAAAAGGAAATATTACCTGATAGAAAAATAGGCAACAGATAGATACTGTCCAAGAAAAATAAATAATAAAAGACTTTCAACATGGCAAATAAATAAATGCAAACTGAACATTTTACTTAGTAGGTTGGCATAAATAAAATTTTGATAATAACCATCATTTGGAAAAATGTTCAGTGATGTGTGGTTACTTGAAGTGTAAATTGATGGAATTCAAAAGCCAGACAAACTTTGCTCTGACAAAATATATATATGTGAAGTTTTAGATAGTTTCTTATTATTTTGGGGAATTTTACTTTAAGAAATGTGTCCTACAGACATTTTTGTACAATCAAAAGCAAGACTTTTATCCACAGGGTTATGTAAGTTATAGTACACTTACATAGTACAATACTGTGTTATTCAATATTGAGATGAAGCTGTCATTTGAAAAATTGTATGAAATAATAAGTAGTTTATCTTTTTAGCATGACAACTTATGACTTTATTGTAAGTGAAAAATAAAAAGCATAGGCTTGCTACATGTGGATTAAGATTCCAATTACATGAAAATAAAAATATGAGGAGAGCTGGGCACCATGGCGAAGTCTAATCCCAGTGACTTGGGAGGCTGAGGCAGGATCATAGGTTCAGAGTCAGCCTCAGCAGCTTAGCAAGGCTCTGAGCAAGATCCTATCTCAAATAAAATTTAAAAGGGCTGGGGATGTGGCTCAGTGTTAAGTGCCCCTGGATTTAATCCCAATACCAAAATATAAATGTGTGTATAAATGCATGTGTGTCTCTCTCTCTTTCTCTCTCTCTCTGTCTCTGCATATATATTCATATGCAGAGAAAGGCACCTTCTGTTTATACACAGCATTTCTGAAAGAATGCACAGGAGGATGGTTTTCTTCTTGGGAGAGGGAATTTGATCTTTTACTTTCCTGTCCTGTCCTTTGTGTTCTGTTATTTATTGTTAATCTGTTGAAATGCATTGATTTGTATAAAAAAAGTAGTTAACTTATGTGAGAAAAGCTAGATAAATGATGGTAAAAGGAAAAACTGCATATTAATTTCAGTCAAGTGAAAAAATAGAACATGCATCTATCATTGTAAATAGACCTTCCCACCTACCCCCACCACAAGGAAGTTTTAATCCAGTAGCTGTTTCAGGTAAGTAGTATTATGAAAGAGTTTTTAAAACTTTTTGATTTCTCTTGATTATCTATTTTTATTATAGTTACTATTGATTTTATAACCAGAAAAATTAACAAATAAAACTGTTGAATTTTTATTTTATTATTTTTATTTGCACATTTCTTTTTTTTATTTATTTTGAGTCATTATACACAAATGGGGTACCACGGTTGTTTCTCTGGTAGTACACGAAGTAGAGTCTCATCATTTGTGTAATCATACGTGTACATAGGGTAATGATGTTTGTCTCATATTGTTATTTTTTCTTCCCCCCACCCCCTCCTCACCCCTTTTTCCTCTGTACAATCCATCCTTACTCTATTCTTGCCTGCCTCCCACTCCCCCCATTATGTATCATCATCCACTTATCAGAGAGATCATTCCACCTTTGTTTTTCTGGGATTGGCTTATCTCGCTTGGTATGATATTCTCAAACTGCATCCATTTACCTGCAAATGCCATAATTTTATTCTTCTTCATAGCTGAGTAATATTCCATTGTGTATATACACTACATTATCTTCATCCATTCATCAATTGAAGGGAATCTAGGTTGGTTCCACATGAAGCTATTGTGAATTGAGCAGTTATGAACATTGATGTGGCTGCATCACTGTAGTCTACTGATTTTAAGTCATTTGGGCATAGGCCAAGGAGAGGCATAGCTGGTCAAAAGGTGGTTCCATTCCAAGTTTTATAAGGAATCTCCACACTGCTTTCCAGAGTGACTGCATTCATTTGCAACTCCACCAGCAACGTATGCACTCATTTGCATCCCACATCCTCACCAACACCTATTGTTGCTTGTATTCTTGATAATAACCACCCTAATTGGGGTGAGATGGAATCTTAGGGTAAGTTTTGATTTGCATTTCTCTTATCACTAGAGATGTTGAACATTTCCTCATGTATCTGTTGATTGCTTGTAGATCTTATGTGAAGTGTCTGCTCAGTTCCTTAGCCCATTTATTGATTGGGTTATTTGTATTCTTGGTGTAAAGTTTTTTGAGTTTTTTATAGATTCTGGAGATTAGGGTTCTATCTGTAGTATATGTGGCAAAGATTTTCTCCCACTCTGTGGGCTCTCTCTTCACATTGTTGATGGTTTTCTTTGCTGAGAAAAAGCTTTTTAGTTTGAATCTATCCCAATTATTGATTCCTGCTTTTATTTTTTGTGCTTTGGGAGTCACTTTAAGTAAGTCTGTTCCTAATCTGACATGATGAAGATTTGGATCTACTTTTTCTTGTATAAGGTGCAGGTTCTCTGGTCTGATGCCAATGTCCTTGAACCATTTTGAGTTTTGTGCAGGATGAGAGATAGGTGTTAAGTTTCATTTTGCTGCAAATGGATTTCCAGTTTTCCTGGTGCCATTTGTTGAAGAGGCTATCTTTTCTCTATTGTATGTTTTTGGCACCTTTTTCTAATATGAGAAAACTGTATTTATGTGGGTTTATCTCTGTGTCCTCTGTTCCATACCATTGAACTACCTGTCTATTTTGGTGCCATTTTTGTTAGTAGTACTCTGCTACTTTACTGAATTCTGTTGAATTTTTTTTTATTGTAAACAAATGGGATACATGTTGTTTCTCTGTTTGTACATGGCGTAAAGGCATACCATTTGTGTGATCATAAATTTACGTAGGGTAATGTTGTTGAATCATTCTGCCATTTTTTCCCTTCCCCCCCTCCCCTCCCACCCTTCCCCTCCATCTATACAGTCCTTCCTTCCTCCATTCCTGCCCCCCTCCCTAAACCCAACTCCAACCCCAACACTAAACCTTCCCACCCCCCATTATGTGTCATCATCCACTTATTAGCGATATCATTCTTCCTTTGGTTTTTTGAGATTGGCTTATCTCACTTAGCATGATATTCTCCAGTTTCATCCATTTGCCTGCAAATGCCATAATTTTATCATTCTTTATGGCTGAGTAATATTCCATTGTATATATATACCACATTTTCTTTATCCATTCATCAATTGAAGGACATCTAGGTTGGTTCCACAATCTGGCTATTGTGAACTGAGCAGCTATGAACATTGATGTGGCTGTATCTCTGTAATATGCTGATTTTAAGTCCTTTGGGTATAGGCCGAGGAGTGGGATAGCTGGGTCAAATGGTGTTTCCATTCCAAGTTTTCTAAGGAATCTCCACACTGCTTTCCAGAGTGGCTGCACTAATTTGCAGCCCCACCAGCAATGTAAGAGTGTACCTTTCTCCCCACATCCTCGCCAACACCTGTTTTTGCTTGTATTCTTGATAATTGTCATTCTAATTGGGGTGAGATGGAATCTTAGGGGGTTTTGATTTGCATTTCTCTTATTAATAGAGATGTTGAACATTTTTCCATATGTTTGTTGATTGCTTGTATATCTTCTTCTGTGAAGTGTCTATTCATTTCCTTAGCACATTTGTCAGTTGGATTATTTACATTCTTGGTGTAGAGTTTTTTGAGTTCTTTATAGATTCTGGAGATTAGCGCTCTATCTGAAGTATGATTTGCAAATATTTTCTCCCACTCTGTAGGCTCTTTCTTTGCATTGCTGATAGTTTCCTTTGCTGAGAGAAAGCTTTTTAGTTTGAATCTATCCCAGTTATTAATTCTTGCTTTTATTTCTTGTGCTATGGGAGACCTGTTGAGGAAGTCTGGTCCTAAGCCGACATGTTGAAGCTCTGGACCTACTTTTTCTTCTATAAGATGCAAGGTCTCTGGTCTGATTCTGAGATCCTTGATCCATTTTGAGTTTAGTTTCGTGCGTGGTGAGAGATATGGGTTTAGTTTCATTCTGTTGGATAAGGATTTCCAATTCTCCCAGCACCATTTGTTGAAGAGGCTATCTTTTCTCCATTGCATATTATTGGCCCTATGTCTAGTATGAGAAAATTGTATTTATTTGGGTTTGTGTCCGTGTCCTCTATTCTGTACCATTGATCCACCTTTCTATTTTGGTACCAATACCATGCCATTTTTGTTACTATTGCTTTGTAGTAGATTTGAAGATCTGGTATTGCGATACCCCCTGCTTCACTCTTTCTGCCAAGGATTGCTTTAGCTATTCTGGGTTTTTTATTCTTCCAGATGAATTTCATAATTGTTTGCTCTATTTCTGTAAGGTACATCATTGTGATTTTAATTGGAATTGCATTGAATCTGTATAGCACTTTTGGTAGTATGGCCATTTTGACAATATTAATTCTTCCTATCCAAGAACATGGGAGATCTTTCCATCTTCTAAGGTTTTCTTGAATTTCTTTCTTTAGTGTTCTGTAGTTCTCATTATAGAGGTCTTTCACCTCTTTGTGAGATTGATTCCCAAATACTTTATTTTTTTCGAAGCTATTGTGAATGGGGTAGTTTTCCTAATTTCTCTTTCTGAAGATTCATCGCTTATATATAAAAATGCCTTAGATTTATGTGCATTGATCTTATATCCCGCTACTTTACTGAATTCACTTATGAGATCTAAAAGTTTTCTGGTGGAATTTCCTGGTTCTTCTAAGTATACCATCATATCATCAGCAAATAGGGATAGTTTGAGTTCTTCTTTTCCTATTCTTATCCCTTTAATTTCTTTGGTCTGTCTAATTGCTCTGGCTAGAGTTTCAAGGATTATATTGAATAGAAGTGGTGAAAGAGGGCATCCCTGCCTTGTTCCAGTTTTTAGAGGGAATGCTTTCAGTTTTTCACCATTTAGAATGATATTAGCCATGGGTTTAGCGTAGATGGCCTTTACAATGTTAAGGAATGTTCCCACTATCCCTATTTTTTCTAGTGTTTTGAGCATGAAGGGGTGCTGTATTTTATCAAATGCTTTTTCTGCATCTATTGAAATAATCATGTGATTCTTGACTTTAAGTCTATTGATATGGTAAATGACATTTATTGATTTCCTGATGTTGAATGAACCTTGCATCCCTGGGATGAAACCCACTTGATCATGGTGCACTATCTTTTTAATATGTTTTTGTATGCGATTTGCTAAAATTTTGTTGAGAATTTTTGCATCGATGTTCATTAAGGATATTGGTCTGAAATTTTCTTTCCTCGATGTGTCTCTGTCTGGTTTAGTTTTCAGGGTAATATTGGCTTCATAGAATGAGTTTGGGAGAGTTCCCTCCTCTTCTATTTTCTGGAATACTTTGAGAAGTATTGGAATGAGTTCTTCTTTAAAAGTTTTGTAGAACTCGGCTGAGAACCCATCTGGTCCTGGACTTTCCTTGTTGGTAGGCTTTTGATGACTTCTTCTATTTCATTACTTGAAATTGGTCTATTTAAATTGTGTATGTCCTCCTCGTTCAGTTTAGGCAATTCATATGTCTCTAGAAACCTGTTGATGTCCTCGAAATTTTCTATTTTGTTGGAGTATAGATTTTCAAAATAGCTTCTAATTATGTTTTGTATTTCACTCGTGTCTGTTGTGATATTTCCTTGTTCATTCCGAATTTTAGTGATTTGGTTTTCTCTCGTCTTCTCTTTGTTAGTGTGGCTAAAGGTTTATCAATTTTGTTTATTTTTTCGAAAAACCAACTATTTATTTTGTCAATTTTTTGTATTGTTTCTTTCGTTTCAATTTCGTTGATTTCAGCTCTCAGTTTAACTATTTCCTGTCTTCTACTACTTTTGGTGTTGGTCTGTTCTTCTTTTTCTAGGGCTTTGAGCTGTAGTGTTAGGTCATTTATTTTTTGAGTTTTACTTCTTTTATTAAATGCGCTCCATGAAATAAATCTTCCTCTAAGTACCGCTTTCATAGTGTCGCAGAGATTTTGATATGATGTTTCTTTGTTCTCGTTTACCTCTAAGAATTTTTAATTTCCTTCCTAATATCTTCTGTTATCCATTCATCATATAATAGCATATTGTTTAATCTCCAGGTGTTGGAGTAGTTTCTGTTTTTTACTCTTTCATTTATTTCTAACTTCAATCCATTATGATCTGATAGAATACAAGGTAGTGTTTCTATCTTCTTGTATTTGCTGACATTAGCTTTGTGGCATAATATATGGTCTATTTTAGAGAAGGATCCATGTGCTGCTGAGAAGAAAGTGTATTCGCTCATGGTTGGATGGTATATTCTATAAATGTCTGTTAAGTCTAAATTATTGATTGTGTTATTGAGATCTATGGTTTCTTTGTTCAATTTTTGTTTGGAAGATCTGTCCAGTGGTGAAAGAGGCGTGTTAAAATCACCTAGTATTATTGTGTTATGGTCTATTTGGTTTCTAAAATTGAGAAGGATTTGTTTAACATACATGGATGAGCCACTGTTTGGGGCATAGATGTTTATGATTGTTATATCTTGCTGATTTATGCTTCCCTTAAGCAGTATGAAATGTCCTTCTTTATCCCTTCTAACTAACATTGACTTGAAGTGCACATTATCTGAAATGAGGATGGATACTCCAGCTTTTTTGCTGAGCCCATGTGCATGGTATGTTTTTCCCCATCCTTTCACCTTTAGTCTTTGGGTATCTCTTTCTATGAGGTGAGTCTCTTGCAGGCAACATATTGTTGGATCTTTCTTTTTAATCCAATCTGCCAGTCTATGTCTTTTGATTGATGAATTCAGGCCATTAACATTCAGGGTTATTATTGAGATATGATTTGTATTCCCGGTCATTTGGTTCATATTTAAAATTTTTGACACATCTTGGTTCCTCCTTTATTTGACAGTTCCTTTAGGATAATTCCTCCCTTTGCTGATTTGCTTCTTTGTTTTTTATCTCTTCCTCATGAAATATTTTGCTGAGAATGTTCTGTAATGCTGGCTTTCTTTTTGTAAATTCTTTTAGCTTTTGTTTATCATGGAATGATCTTATTTCATCATCAAATTTGAAGGTAAGTTTTGCTGGGTATAAGATTCTTGGTTGGCATCCATTTTCTTTCAGAGCTTGAAAAATGTTGTTCCAGGCCCTTCTAGCTTTTAGGGTCTCGATTGAAAAATCTGCTGATATCCGTATTGGCTTCCCCCTGAATGTAATTTGGTTCTTTTCTCTCACAGCCTTTAAAATTCTGTCTTTATTTTGTATGTTAGGTATTTTCATTATAATGTGCCTTGGTGTGGGTCTGTTGTAATTTTGTGTATTTGGAGTCCTGTAAGCCTCTTGGACTTGATTTTCCATTTCATTCTTCAGATTTGGGAAATTTTCTGATATTATTTCTTCAAATAGATTGTTCATTCCTTTGGTTTGTTTCTCTAAGCCTTCCTCAATCCCAATAATTCTCAAATTTGGCCTTTTCATGATATCCCATAGTTCTTGGAGATTCTGTTCATGATTTCTCACCATCTTCTCTGTTTGTTCAACTTTGTTTTCGAGGTTAAATATTTTGTCTTCAATATCTGAAGTTCTGTCTTCCAGCTGTTCTATCCTATTGGTTATGCTTTCTATGGAGTTCTTAATTTGGTTTATTGTATCCTTCATTTCAAGGATTTCTGTTTGGTTTTTTTTCAATATCTCTAACTCTTTATTGAAATGATCTTTTGCTTCCTGAATTTGCTCTGTTAACTGTCGATTGGTGCGATCGTTCAATGCGTGCATTTGCTCTTTCATCTCATCGTTTGCTTCCCTAATCATTTTAATTATGTACATTCTGAACTCCCTTTCTGTCATTTCTTCTGCCATGCTGTTGTTGGATTTTTTTGATGTAACATCTAGATTTGTTTGGGGCATTTTCTTCCCTTGTTTTCTCATATTGTTCAGGAATCAGTGGGTCATTAAGATATTGCAGATTTCCTCTATCAACTTATAATATCCCTGAAGATTGCTAGTATATCCCCTCTTATCCTTCAGTAGCCTGAAGTCTTGGAGGAGGTTGATAATGCAGAGCTCCACGAAGAAGCTGCCTCTCTAGGTGTGGTGACCCTCAGGTGGCATATATTCCCTGCTAGTGGGCAGAGGTGCCTCCACTTGTTGACCAATGGTCATCCAATGGGGAACTAGACTGAGGGCTGAGGCAAGGCCTGTTTGTGCCTATGTCTCTGGCTTTACCGTCCCTGTGGGAAAACCTCCCCCGGCCGGGAAGAGTCACTCGGTGGGGACGTCTTGCTGGTTAGTTGCCCTCCTAGAGGTTCCCCTCAATCTACAACTACCACCTGGGCTGGGCTCTCTTCCTCTGCAACGATCCCAGGGGCCCGGACCTACGTCCTGGGCCTGGGAGCCTCACCCTTCGCAGGCGAGTCTCCTTAGGCTGCCTCTCCCAGAGAATCTGTCCGCCGCCCTGGAAACTTTGCTCCGCCCCTAGGCGTGTCTCTGTGCGGCTCTTCCAGCAAGAAGCCACCTAGCTCCTGGGACCCTGCTCTGCACCAATCGCCTGGCTATGCAGCCCCTCCCCTGAGCCACCACCTGGAGCCCCGCACAACAGCTCCGAGACCCAGAGACCCGCCACACACCTCCTCCTCCGGACAGCCGCCCGGCTTCCGATGCAGTCACCAGGAGTCCAAACAACTCACTTCGGCTCTCCTCCTCCCGCCAACCACCCGTAGCCCTAGGCAGTCACTCCAAGTCCAAGTGACCCGCCCTGTTCCTCCTCCTCCTCCTTGGGGTAGCCCCCCGGGTGTTCAGGAGTGGTGGCTCCGAGACCAGGTGACTCACCACGCTCCTCCTCCAGGCAGGCCACCGGTGTTCAGGAGCGGTCCCTTTTAGTCCAATCAACTCACCACTCGCCTCCTCCTCTGGCAACCGCCTGTGGTTCTGATGCAGTCACTCCCAGACTAAGCGTCCCACCGCTCTCCTCCTCCAGGCAGGCCACCAGTGTTCTGGAGCAGCTGCTCCGAGTTCAAACAGCTCGTCACGCAGCTCCTCCTCCGGCAACCACCTGTGGCTCTGTTGCAGGTCAAGCAACACGCCGCGCTCCTCCTCCTCCTCCGGGCAACCTCCCGGCACTCAGGAGTGCTCGCTCTGAGTTCAAACAGTTCACCACGCAGCTCCTCCTCTGGCAACCGCCTGTGGTTCTGATGCAGTCACTCGCAGACCAAGCGTCCCGCCGCGCTCCTCCTCTTCCTCTGGGCAACCCCCCGGTGTTCAGAAGTCGTTGTTCTGGGTCCAAACAGCTCGCCACGCAACTCCTCCCCAGGCAGCCGCCCGGAGCCCCAGCGGCTGCTCGAGTCCAAGCGCTGTGCTGAGCCGCCTCCTCTATGATGATCCCAGTTGTCCGTGTTTACCTCTCCAGCGGGGGGAGGGGCGTCTCATCGAGCAACTCCACTTCACAAATTCCCTGTTCCGGGGCTACTGCCCCATCCGGGACACCTCCCCAGCGGGAGAGAGACAACCCGGCGGCTTTGAGTTGGTCCCAAGTCTCTCACTATCTCCTCTTTTGAATCTTGCGTCCTGGAGCAGCGTGAAATGCAGCTGCCCTCTAGTCCACCATCTTGGCCCCTCCTCTGTTGAATTTTGATGCGCAGAGTACTTAAGGACCATCTGCTTCCTGCCAGTCACTTCTGTTGAATTCATTGTCATTGCTTGACAGATAGCAATATGTATTATGTTTTACCTCAGTCTGTCTGGGAGAGTCACAGGTCTGCACACTAATTTTAATTCTATATGTTATTTTGCATTTCATTGCCCTTTATTCAGCTACCAAAAAATGTGGTTCAATTATCTATTCCAAATTCATAAAGCTACCCCAGCTCCATTCCTCCAAATAGGTAGATGGTAGACTCACTCCTGGGTTTGAGTGTGAAATAAGCCAGCACCTTCTTTTGTTTTCCTCTTGTCTTCAGTGTGTGCTGTTAGACTGGAAACAGGTGGAGTTTGGGAGCAATGATATATAACAATTTGGAATTTGACATGGATGTATTTAATATGTGTTTTAGATGGAGAATAAAAAATATATTTATGAGCTGCCTTTTTGGAGACCTCAGATGCTGTAGACATAGATATTTACAGTTTGAAATGTTGCTGTGCTCCTGTTTCTTACATCTTTTCTGACACTCACAAAATTAATCTGTGGGATGATGACAAACAGGCATGATTTTCTAAAGATGTCAGAGAAATGACTCTGGTGCACTCTGTGAATACTCATTTCTCACAATCCAAAGTATGAAGCAGGATCAATGACTGCTTTTTTAATATTACAGAAGTGATCAATTTCTGCAGTATTTTAGTCAGATTTTACACTGCTGTGACCAAAATCCTTGACAAGGTCAATTTAGAAGACTGATGTTTATTTGGGGTTCACAATTTCAGAGATCTCAGTCCATACACGGCTGACACCTTGCCCTTTGCCCAAGGTGAGGAGGGTGGGGGGAGGGTCCATTGATGCCTTATGTAATTTATTGATTAGGCATATCCCCCCGATGCCAGCAACACAAGCACATTATAGAGAATTGTGAATTCTGATGATGGCCTGTCTGACTGGGATTTTCCACTCTCTGCCGCTGCCCCGGTATCCCAAGGCCTATCACTAGAGATCATGGTATAGCCCCTCCCTAGCCTGGGAAGTGATCAAAATTAAAATTCGAAGTGTGGTTTGTACTGAACATATATTAACTTTTGGACCATTGTACAGTCAATATGGAAGCTGAACCATTTTAAGTTAGGGACCATTCATAATAAAAAGTACTTTATTGCAAAAATATTTTTTGGCTAATTACCAATATTGCCTGTATTTCACATTCTGACTGAATAAAAGTTTAGGAATTTAGTTAATTATTCAGCATTAATGAAATTATTTCAGCAAACTAACATTTTTTAAAAACTTCATTCAAAATGTTTTCATTATATTTAACATATAACATTTTTATTCAACAACTCCATATTCTTATTCCATTGAAGACTGAAAGTAGTCATGCTGAGAAATAACATGTCTTGTAAGTTCTGTGCACTATACAAAGGTACAATAAGACAGAGTGTCAGTTGTAAAGGAATTTAAAATTTTAAAGGAATTTAAAACACTCTGCAAGCCACTGTGTTTTATTCAGGTTCATATTGGCTGTGTGTTCTATTTCTGAAATAAATCAGGAAAATTATGATGCAGAAGGATATAAGGTCTTAGTCTTCAGGACCACATAGGCAGAGACAAAAGATCAGTTCAAGATACTATAAACTTGTGCCTTATTTAGAAAAGGTCCTGTGTCTAATGTTTTGATGTACCTTTTAATGCTGCCATTATACTTTGGAGATAAGAGGAGCACGTTGAGAAATCTGAACGTGGATACCATTTTTTTCTCTCTGTTTTGGAAAAAGAATGGGTTTATTTTATTTTTTTACTTTAAAGTGAATATATCTTGCTGGGTACAGTGGTGCATGCCTATAATCCCAGTGACTCAGGAGGCTGAAACAGAAAGATTGCAAGTTTGAGGTCAGCCTCAGCAACTTACCAAGATCCTGTACAAAAATTAAAAATAAGGGCTGGAGATGCAGCCCTGTGGTAAAGTGTCTCAGGTTCAATCCCCAGAATCCCTACAAATAAATATATCTTCATTATAAAAAGTTAGATAGTGAAATAAGATGGGAGGTACTCTTATACTTCTGCCTATTTATACTGTACATAAATTGGGGAGGTTAAAGTTTCTTCTGAAGAAGCTGTGGAAAGAGAAGGATACCTTTCTTCTATCCTTTTGTCTCTTACTCTAGGTGAGGAAGCATCTTTTATTTGTCTCTTTGTCTTTGGGAATAGGCATTGCAAGGAGCATCTTTTAAGTCTGTCTGCATACTCTAACTCTGCCACCCCTGCTCTTGAGGAGGTACGGGCAGTAGCCTAAGACTCCAGCTCTTAGTAAGCTCCACAGAGCTGGCAGATGCTGAATAGTGATTCTCCTTATGGGCAAGTCTTTCTCCTTTTAAATATTGTATTGTTTAAAATCTCACCAACCTTCACTAAGCACTTGTGCTGTTTTGACAGAATTTATTTTTAAAAAATGACTGGATGTTTCTTTAAATAATCCAATCAAGTGAATTTTTACTTTAAATGTTTAAATTAAGTCATGTAGGAATTTCATACAAGAAGCAGGAATTTCTTTGGTGAAAGGACTGTGGAAAAGGCTAGATTAAGCAAAGTTAGAATGAATGACCTCAAGTTATCTGAATCTTGAGAATGCTTTGTGACTCTCGAAGTGGGAAGAAGGGATATAGGAAAAAAACAGTGATTTTCAAATTTACTAGACATAGCCCTCCCATTTACTGTTCCATGTAATGTTTAGTTATATCCCTTGTGTGCTTGCTGTTATATCTCTTGGTGTTTTGTGCTGCATGTTCAGGAGAACTAAAGTGTTCTAACTTTGTCCTTACATAGGAGAGGAGACTGAGCTAATTACTCTCATTTACTCTCATGGGTAATTAAAATAGTGGGTATCACAACCCAGGCGAGGAAATTCCCAGGATGCTGGTTTTCCATCCCCTCCATTATTACCTCCCAATGTGGTATGCTGCTCTCTGAAATCATTCCTTCAAATGAGCAGAGGTTTTTCAGCCCCACTAATACATACCAAGTAATTTTTCATGATAGTATTCTCTCTGTGTGCATTTGCATATGATTTAAATAATAGATGAAAATATTTGGTGCTTTATCCAATATTTGAAGACTCTCATTAGCTTACTTTGATATTTGACCTGGAAAGTTGTATCAATGTGAAATCATCTTTTGCAGTGGTTCCCAGTACAGGAAATCGGAAAAAATGTGCTAAATTTTGTTAATTCTTCAACTGATCAGCAGAGGAAAGACCACAAACTTCCTCTGGTATGTGTTCTGGTTCTTTTCTTGGTGAGTGGTATTTTTCCTGTTTTCCCTTGCTTTATGCCCTTTCAAGACATAAAAACAAACTCTGGTGTTCAGTGTATTTTCTTTTAATTGGTTAAAGATTCAAATTTGTTGATTGGCTCATTAGTATTGTCCTTAGTTATTTCTGAATTTCAATGTATCCTGTCCATATCTGCTTTTAAAAGAAGTCTAGTTATGAAGTCCTGAAAGCCACTGAAGAGCTGGAATTCTCATTCTTTTCCCATGACTCCTAATGGACTTTATGAGCAGAAAGATGAACTGGGAATTCTTTTTCTCTTTTTCCCCCTTGCATTCAAAAGGTAATTTGGATAGTTTTGAGGGTAGAATAGTTTCCCAAATCACGTAGAACAACATTTCATTAAGAGGAATTTGGTAAGTACTCAGGAAGAGTCTGTGTAATGGGAAAGAAACTACCAGCAACCTGACACATGCATCTCTGATTTGCTAGTTTATTCTGGTGTGGTTGGGACTTTTCCAAGATGGCCAGGCTGGCAATGAGGGAAACTGGAAGAAGGAAAGGGCAGAATGCTTGCTAGGTACTGTAGCACTGGGGGTTGGTTGTCAAAACCTGAGATAAGGAGACACATAGGAAGATAATGATTTAGACCATAGGGACCAGTGTCACCTAGAAGGTCTGATGACCACTAGCACCCATCTTGTTTTCCATCTTCATTATCCTTTAGTTCTTCTCCCTTTCTCTCCACTATTACATCCTGCCTCTACAATTGAAGATAGACAACATTGATAATTAAGAGTTACCCAGCTTTAAATGCAGTATGCAGACCCCTGGCCACTATCACTATAAAGCAGTAACACCTTCTTAGCATTCACATCCCCCTGAGCGATTTCTAGAGTCCTGGAATGTACTTTCAGTCATTTTACACTGTGTTATGGATCCTGGCTCCTGTCATTTCTTATGTTCAAAGAAAGCAGCAGATGCATGGGGAAGGGAGCAGGGCATGTAAGTGGGGGAACAGGATGGAAGCTCCTGGCTCCAGCCTGAGAGAGGGAGATAGGTATGGGAGCAGCTGGTGCTGCAGAGCCTTTCCTGTGAGGGCAGAGGCTTAGCACAAACAGCTTTGGTTGTCCTGACTGAAAAATGATTTTCTAAAGGCTTTATAACTCACTTTTCTGTCAATGTCTGGGAACATGGGCTGGGAGTCTTACAAAGTCAGAGTACACACCTATCTGTGAAACTAGAGGGTACTAACCAATGGGGAGGGTGTCCATTGGCTCATTCTGATCCCTCCAAGCATTTTTGTTTTAGAAGCTGAAAAGCACAATTCTCAGAATCTGAATGTTGCTTAGGACTGATGATGCCTGACTGCCCTATTCTGGCTTTCATTTCATGAAGAAAAGCTTCCTGGGAAGACAGGCAGCCCCTTTCTCAGCTTTACCTGGAACAAAGATGCATAAAAGTTGCACATGGTGGATGAGAGAGTCACAGAATTCAAGGAATGGGGTCATGATGTTACCAGTGTGCTGAGGACTTCTTGGCCACTTGTGGTTTAAGCCAGTTCTAGATGTTCCTTCTCCTGCAGCTAAACACCATGTTTGCAGAATTCCTCTCAGGATATATTGTACCTACTACAAGCAGCTTTGTGAGAATGTAACCAAAGATATTGAGATGCAGATCTCTTTAATTAATCAGCACTTTGTGCCAGGTACTGCTTTATGTGCTTTACAAATACTAATTATTTAATTCTCATGATGACCCTAAGGGTAGGTGCCATTAGTTTCCCCAGATCTTGGATGAGGAAATTGTATAAATGAGGCTCATGGAAATTTAATAACTGAACAAAACCAGCCAGCTCATGGATCCTGACAGTCTGGTGCTACTTTCCTTGAACTTAACTGTCCTGTGATGTTACCTTATTGAGTATGAGATTATTAATAATGAAAGTATATACAGTTATACTGATATGGCATTCTCTTGTGCTGTGGTTCAGGTTTTCTAGTTTCTTACACAAATCAAATTTCTTCACAGACTTCCATGGATTTCTCTTGATCTTGTTTTCCTTGGCCCTCTTGGTGCACTCCTAAATTACTCCATTATATTTGCTTATATAAACTCCACTTGTGAGAAATGATCAGAAGCTCCAAAGTTAAGATGTAATAAAAAAAGGCAGGATGTGTAAAAAAGTCATGTGTAGTATAAGTGGCAGTAAAAACTATAGGGTGACACATGGAGCCACCAAGGGGGCTTTAAAACAATTTCATTGGAAGTTGAGAAATTATAATTGCATATATTATGGGATACAAAATGAGAATACATATGCACATGAGAAATTCAAGATAATAAATATATTCATCATCTCACATACTTATTCTTGTGGTGAGAACCTTTGAAACTTACTCTGAGATTTTGAAATATACCCTATTAACCATATTATATTCACCATATTGTATAATAGATCTCACATATCTCATTCCTCTCATCAAACTGGAAAAAATCCAGCGTTCCTTGGCTTGAGTTCCATGGAAAGTTGACTTTGAGATAAGTTCAAGGGCAAGCTTTTTTGGGACATGAGAACATGAGATAGGCAAGGGACCAGAGATGCTGTATTAACACATGAGTCACTGCCATGGGTGACAGGAACATCTTTTCACCAGGGAAACACATAGACATTGTGCCTTAGAGTCTTCCCACCCAAGGAACTGGGTATTAGGTCGTGCTTCTCCCAAGGGGTCAGCATTCTGGGGCATCCCAGCTTTACTGTAGTCTGAGCAAATCCTGATGCAGAGAAGTCCAGGATTTTGTAGTTGGAAGTGAGGTGGCATGCCCTGGGTGGGCAGATGAGGGTTGGCAATGAATTCTGGTCTGGTCAACTCCCAGTCAGCTCCTCTTTCTCTCATTATTTGATGGCATGGCTCAGAAACATGTTCATGGCTGAACAGGACTTTAATTTTTTGTTAGATTCTGCATCATCAACCAGGTTCTCTAGTATATAAAGTTGTGGTAGAGTCTGACCAGTTTATAAAAATTGAGCACCCTGAATTCCTTGGGGAAATGAAAGATAAATTACTGTCCCAGGCTTATGTGTGACTAGGCCTAGGCCAAAATTAGTTGAAAAGACACAAGATTGGTGTGAGCAAGTACAGAAGACAGAGTAACCTGCAGGGCAGGTTTTCTTCAGGGTTTCCAGCCCTTTAAATACTGTTTTGGAACAAGACACAGCTGATAAGGATGTCAGCTAGTTAGTAGACTTTTGGCATGTCTTATTTCTTGTGTAGTCACAGTCTTTTTCCCACACAACTTTGCAGTTCCACAAGTTGGTCTTCCATGGGAAACCTGTGAATTTCTCCCAACACGTATCAAGTGCCCTTGAATGAACCATTTTGGGTATAGCAGACAGAATCTTTGGAGCAGCCAGATGTGGAAGCTTTGTGCTCTTGTACAATACAATTGATAATATCTGAAAATAGGTTAGGTTAAAGCTCATGATATTGTCATAACCATTTCTTGCAGTTTAAGCTTATCATTTTCCAAAGACAAAAAAAGTAGAGTAATCCTGTGTCCTAGGAGACCCTCCTCCTTGACATCTTTTTAGGTGTAAGCTACTGAATCAGAAAGAGATAAGTTCACGGGTTATTGTTTTTTGTTTAAGATCCATTGTTCCTGGTGTAGAAACTGTAGCAAACTTACTTCAGTGACATCAGAAATTCAAGCAGCACCCATGATAACAGAGAAAGAGGCAGTAAGCCAGGAGATGGCCCTGGAAAAGTGAGTATGAACTTTGGATTTCCTGGAAAGTCAGCCATGCTGAACCTGAAAGATATCATGCTCCTGAACTAGGGAGAAAACATTCAATCAGAATCATAGTGACATTGGAGACTTTCTAAAGGAAATCTTTTATGATTGCTGTTTAGGTCAATACCTGTTTGGCCCTAGGACTCCACACCATCATCATCCACCAGCACCCACAGTTCACTTGCATCACATCACAGTGATTGATGTTTTCTGTAATGATCCCGGGTCATTCACATCCAGACATGGGAGTGGTGTTTTATACTGACAGATCACTTTAGAAGGCAGGGAAGTTTGGATTTCATTTTTAGGAGATATCCATTTTAAACATTTGAAATAAAATTAATAGTTAAAGCTTACACATTTAAATAGTTAGTCTAGTGTCAAAAACTAAGCATTTTAAGTGAGGCTAGAAAAGTGTGCATGCAACCATGCTCCTGATTCCTTCCTGTCCCATGCAGCAAGTTGTAGATGGAAAGAAAAAGGACACAGAACATAGTCTTAGCTTGGAGGGCTTTCTGTATTATGCTGTATTTACCAGCAATGTAAAATGGGGGAACAGTCCCCCAAAGTAAACTCCAAATGACACAGAAAATTTTAATAGGAAAAAGGGAAGAATATTCAGTTCCTTTGTTATCTGAAATCTTTATTTTTACAGAATGCTTTTCTCAAAGCGTAGGTCTGATGAGATAGGTAACAAATTACAGTTCTAAAAAATATTTCTTCAAGAAAGTCTCATCCATTTTCAAGTTTGAAAACAAAATTTAGTCCTTTGTGATATATAGTTGTGTGGTTTTGTAGTCATTTTCCCTGGGTACCTTTTTAAGCATGTTGCTCATTTCAATAGATACCAGAAGTTGCTGGTGTACTTTTAAACTTTTAGAGACAGAGACAGCCCCACATGGCCTAGTTTTTGGATGACATCTCTCTGAATCTTTTAGTGATTTATAGGACCTTTGGCTTCTTTTGTTACTAAATAGTATTTCAGGTTCAGAATTATATAATTTTCCATGAAAGCTTATCATGTTCTTTTACATTCTTGGCTTATTTTTAATTCTTCTTCAGTGGTACTTTCTGTGATTCTTTGATGGAGGTTGTGCTGACAGGTGTTCCTCATATAGCCAGGGAGCTTGCATTGTCCTGGAGTGTGAGTTGCTAATAGGTCCTATTGAGGAAGTATGTGGGGTCTGGTCTGAGAGCCATGGACACCACAGTGCAAAGCCCTCCAGATTTGCCAGCATGGCAGAAACTGCTGGCTCAGAGACAAGCCTCATCTGACAGAAGCAATCTGGTGATTCTTATTAACCATCTTCTCAGGGTTTGGTGAGCAGGTGTGGACCAGGGAATATCTGAGGACAGGTGGTCCCTGGCTCCTGTTTCTTCTCTTCCCTGAGTCTTACACTGACTTGACACTACTCTACCCTGACCTGACATTGTGGGTTGCTGCCGCAGTGCAGATTTTGTAGAAAGTCAGCAGTGGCCAGCCTGTGGGGAAAAGTCCACCTTAGCTCTTCCCAGTTGTCTTGTCAGCCTGTTCTCTCTGCAGGATGCAGCCACCGCCTCCTGCCAGGCCCTAATCCAGAGGAGCTTTTTTGTCCTAGAGGTTTGGGATTTTGGGGTTTTATGTTTGCTTGTCTGTGTTTATGAATGTGTATGGGAGCAATTCCTAGAATCCACATTTCTGTCCTGCTTCCTTCTGTATGTCAGGGTTGCTTTGGTGCCAGACCACCAGGGTAGGTTTAACACTTCTTGCTGATTTTATTTCTCTTTGCACAGTCCTTCAGTGTGACATACATACAGTCCTGGTGAGCTGGAGGAATGAAGATGAAGTTTTGTCTCAGAAAAACCAAAGAAACCAGGGAGACCCCACTTGGGAACACTGCTTATTAGAAAAAAAGATCACAAATGGCGATTTCACATTCTTCCTGGCCTGCTTTTTCCCATAGGATGCTGAGGTGATGTTTCCTTGTCCAGAGAAAAGCCAAAGTGGGAACTGTTACGCACTGTTGCCAATAGATGACTGTTTATTGCCACTGTCTGGCCTGGCTGGGTTTGGCTCATGCCACTCTGGTTATCATGAATCCTATCATGACCCTTCATCAACTAATTGCACTGGATCACTTGCCTTTCAGTCATGCCTCATGTGAAATGTCTGTGGTGCTAACAAAGGTGCATTGTCATAGCTCAGAGCCTCCGTTTGAAGAACCGATTAATCGATATTTTTCTTGCTCTTGAGAGTTCATCTTAAAGATGCTCACGTGCACATGTGTTTTAAAGTTCATTAAGGGGGTTTAAACCATGCTTTCCATCTGTCAGCATTTCTGTGGATTCTGCATTTCAGAGGGAGACATGCAGTCATTAGCAATTTGCTCATTTTGGTGACTGCCTAGAGTTTTATTGTGGAGCAAAGTAAATCTTAAATGTATTCAGGCAGTTTGCTGAGATTGTCATGTAAGTGGAGCATCCTTAATGTGAAAGGAATCTGAAATGATCCAAACCTAAAACTGTTAACAAGCACCAATATGGCATTACATGTAGAAGGTTGGACACCTAACTTCATGTGACAGATCAGTACAGGCACAGGCATAGGACACAACTTAGCATTCCCAGGGGGAAGAACACTTATGGGACAGACTTTGGTTGCATGTAGGAAATTATTTAAACTATTATATGGAACTGCCTTCAGACTGTATGTATGAGGTATATGTGAAATATAAAAGAATTTCATATCTAGATATTGGTGCCATCCCCAAGATACCTCATAATGTATCTACAGTTATTCCAAAATCTGAAATACTTTTGGTCTTAAACAATTTGGGTAAGGGTTATGCCACTGAATTCCCACAGTCATGCTGTAAGGTGGACTCTTATTATTTCCACTTACAGTTGAAGCATGTGAGGCCATTCTTCTTAGAAGTCACTCTTTCAAGATCCAAGGAGGTACTGGAGCTAGGATTGAACTTGTGTGCTGTGAGCTGTGTGAGATCAGGAGTAATGGCAATTTATGCTCCTCTTTTTGCTTATTCCTAGGACCTAGCACAATGTATGGCCCCTCTGATGCACTCCATGATAAATCGTAGAATAAGTAACAAATAAAACCCCCAAAGCATGGTGTTAATCACATAAGATGTCTTTAAAAATGTATGATATTAAGACTCTCAGCATTCTGTTGGCTTTTCAGACATGATGATCTTACAAAAGAAATGAGTATATGTTGGGGGCTGTGCCATGTGGGCTGTGTTGGGATGGCACCTGGCAGCCATCCGGAGGTTGTTTTGATCACATCGGCAGTGAGGAGGTTAATTAACATAAGCACACTCAGGTGATTTATCATTGACCGTATTCAATTAAGTCCACGCACACAACGTGTCCACAGGTGTTTCCCGAGTGCTTCTGCTCCTGCCTGCTCGCTTTAACCTTTGCCGTGATGGGGCAGCTGGCTCCTCGCCTGATCTCAACTAGCATGGCCCTGCCCTCCGCCTCCTGAAGGGAATATAAGTGGGCAGTAGTCAGAAGGCAAGCAGCAGCGGCAAGCAGAGAACAGAAGTAGCAGTAAACAGAAGCAGCTATCGGACAGAAGAAGCAGCTAGAAGAAGCAGCTAGCCCTCAGATAGATAGCACCTAGTTCACAGGATGTGGGATGCAACTCTAAGAAGAAATAAATCTCTGATAAATGTAGAAGCCTCTCTTTCTCTAAAACTTTCTCTATAAGCAAAGCTATCTTTCTCTCAAAGTTCCTCTTCCTGATAAGCAAAGTTTCTCTTCCTCTAAGCAAAGTCTCTCTTCTTCTCAAAGTCTCTCTTTCTCTATAAATTAGCGAATATAGGAAAAGTAGTTTATTTTCAGTTCACCTCCAATAAATACCCATGCAATTGTTGCTGCGGGCGGCAACAAGTATAGAATCAAATTCTAACATTGCTATTTAATTGTATCACAAACTGCCTCTAATTGATGCTTTGTTCTTTAACTGTTAGGCTCTTGTTTGTCCTTCATAAATCCCTAAATTGAAGGCAGCCAGCCTTTTGGAGCCTGAGCACACATTGCCTTATAATCACATTGCTCGTTCCTTGTGTTTTGCCTCAGCTGAGTCTGGTTCTCAGCTGCAAGAGCCAGGATCTTACTTCCATGGTGCAGGATCCTCAAGGACACTGCCATCCTGTGGCTGGAGCCACTGGTAATGACTCCCATCCATCTTCCAAAAACACCCTAAAGCCAAGGTGCAGTGAGCGAGCCTATAATCCCAGTAACTCATGTGGCTGAGGTAGGAGGATCACAGGTTCAAAACCAGCCTCAGCAGCTTAATAGTGCCCTAAGCAACTTAGCAAGATCCTGTCTCAAAATAAAAATAAAATGGGATGTCAATGTGGCTCAGTGGTTAAGGACACCTGGGTTCAATCCATGGTAATAAAAGAGAACAAAACACAAAACACACCCCAGGTCCCTCTTTTGTGCTTTAGTATTTTATCCATAATATTCATATGTGAATAAGGATATGAAATACTTTCACTTTTTTTAAATATTCTCTCCCTTTCCTATTTTGCCAAGCTCTGTTGTACTTTAATCTTAATCTCTGTCTCTTTTTCTCCTGTTCTCAGTTTTATGTGTGTTCAAGATAAAATGAGAATTTTTTTTCTTTCACTTGAAAGCCTTTATAAACAGTTCCAAGCATGTGCAATTATGTTTTGCCATTGTTTGTCATTGTTATCTTTAAACCTTTATATATTTGAATGTTAACATTCAATTTAATCCATTTTTCTTTCTCTATTTGGGTGAGATGTGGGACTATTTACAATAACTTCTATTTACTTCATGAATTGGAGTCTGTAACAGAAATCAAACATGCACATAGTTTCTTTTTACTTTTCTTTCTCTGATTATTTGTTGTAAATACTAAGAATAAGAATTTGATCTTTTAATGAAACTCAGTTTCTTGTTTCAAATTTATGTGTATTATAATTGCAAACAAAAATAATCTTGCTGATGGTACTTCAAACTGTGACATTCAGAATTCACAGTAAAAGTTTAAAAATTGTGTAATTATGCCATGCATTACTTTGCTATCCAACTCCTACTAATTGTTCTGGGTGAGCAGAACCCTCCTTTCATAGGGGGAGAAAACTCAGCTTCCAGTCAGCTCAGACCAAGTTTCTGCCATTCCTATGTCTGTGTTTTACCCAGATTGTTATGCCCACGCTTGAGAGGAAGCAAGCTTGGATGTAATACAAGATTTATCACTTGTTACAGTTTAAATGAGTGGGATAAAGCAACAGTTATATGTCTTTTTTGAACCTTTCAAATTCATGAGCCACAGAGGCTCATGTGCCTTAACATTTAACTGAGACTCTTATAGCCTCACCATTGCTGAAATAGAGGGGAAATCCTCCAAACAACAAAGAAACTCCTTGGACCTTTGTCCTCATGACTTCTGTTCCCCTTCACTTCCTTCATGTGCATGCTTTTCATTCTGAAGATGTTAATACCATGAGAAGGAACTTTTGTCAGCATTACTTGTACTCATTTCATAGAACTTTGAAATATTGAAAGAGAAGTATACAGATCCAGCAGTAACCAACACTAACGTTTTTATGTATTAACTTGTGGATGTTTTTGAAATTAATAGTTTATAAAATTAAGCAGTTACAATCATAAGATCTACTCTTAAAATTTATATTATACATTGTGTAGTTCCATGTTAGTAAAATTCAATAAATAATTTAGTAGAACTTGTAATATCCAATTACTTTGCCTTACTAGATTTTGTGTTTACTGTTTTTTTCCTACAATCTGTAGCATAGTCCTGATTCTTTCATTCCAGTAATACTATTAAAAGCTTCCAAGCTTTTAAATTTTTCTTTGAGAATATAACAATAAGCTTTATGAAGCATTGCTGTTTCTTGGTCTTTTTCAACATATTTACTATTTAGTGGTCAAGTCCTCTTTAGTTGAGTGATGCTGTCATCTTTTCTCAACCAAGGACTCAAAGCACACATCAACATAATTTAAATTGCAGGAAACAGTATATTATTTCTTTGTTTTGAAAATGAGCCCTTTGGTGTTTACAGTTTAGGAGATTTTCACTTTAAATAGAGCATATTTTCAACTTATTTTAACATTTGAAAATAAACATTTTCTTTCTTTTTTGTCAGAGCTATTGCAATTACAGAGTGTATAATTAAATTAACTGTCTATTTGTTCAATCTGATCAGTCAAAATGAAAAACAGCGCTTTACTATTAAAGCCAAAGTCCTGAAGTCCTTCTTTTAGACTAAGTCACATGTAAGAAAAGTCAGGATTTTACTGTCATGTTACCATTCCTGGATTTTATGATATGTTTTTCATTTCTGAAATACAATCTTAGGTCTTTTCTGATGTCCTGTTTTATGTATGCTGTGGACTTTCATGAGTATTTACCAGAAAAATTGTTGTTCTTGGTGTTTTATTCCTAATGGTGAATCTGTAGCACAGGCATTTGGTTCACTTTTGCAGTAAAAGGCCAAAGTCTTAGTTTGTTGGGCTGCTATGACAAAAGTACCATGAACTCTGGTTTCTAAACAGCAGAAGGTTATTACTCTGTTCTGGA
This sequence comes from Sciurus carolinensis, assembly GCF_902686445.1. NCBI lineage: Eukaryota > Metazoa > Chordata > Mammalia > Rodentia > Sciuridae > Sciurus > Sciurus carolinensis. Next base: position 37,509,072 of record NC_062224.1, read on the forward strand.
GAGTGAGAAGTCAGAAATCGGGCACAGTAGATTTGGTGTCTGGCAGGGGTTTCCTGTTTTCATAGAAAGCTCATTCATCCATAGTGGAAGGGACAGTCTCCTGTGGATTCTCCTTCCTAAGGTCACTGATCCGAATGTATCTGCCCTCATCACCCAGTTGCCTCCCAGAAGGTCCTGCTTCCTGATGTCATCACCATGAATTGGGATTTCAACATAGCAATTTCCGGGAGACACAAACATCAACCCATAGCAGCCAGATAGCAAATGCCACAGTCTGTGGCAGTAAGGCCTTTGTCACAGACTCTCAACTGTGCTTTTGCAGTGGAAAGTGGCCATAACAGTTTGAAAATCAGTGTGCCATGAAAATGCAAAAAGCAAACAAGAAAAACCTCC